>NC_051163.1:90929174-91117983 GCF_013339745.2 Dermacentor silvarum
GCACGCAACATCCGCTGATCGTTTCCCGTTATCTAGGCAGGTTCCTGCGATCCGGCGCAGTCTACCGCTAACCAGCGGAAGCGCTTTATCTACTGACTATACTTAAGGCGTGTGTGCCTTGCACGAAGATAGAAGAGGACTGGCTTTGTCATCAGAGCGCCACGTGCCGCCTGTGACGAACGCCACCTGTCCATCTCTCCAGGAACCATCAGCAACTGGAAGCTATATAAGCTGGGATCACCGCGGAATTCTTCACTTGGCAGCTGAGGTGGCGGCACGCAACATTCCGCTGATCGTTTCCCGTTATCCTACGCAGGTTCCTGCGGATCCGGCGCAGTCTACCGCTAACCAGCGGAAGCGCTTTATCTACTGACTATACTTAAGGCGTGTGTGCCTTGCACGAAGATAGAAGAGGACTGGCTTTGTCATCAGAGCGCCACGTGCCGCCTGTGACGAACGCCACCTGTCCATCTCTCCAGGAACCATCAGCAACTGGAAGCTATATAAGCTGGGATCACCGCGGCATTCTTCACTTGGCAGCTGAGGTGGCGGCACGCAACATTCCGCTGATCGTTTCCCGTTACTCTACGCAGGTTCCTGCGGATCCGGCGCAGTCTACCGCTAACCAGCGGAAGCGCTTTATCTACTGACTATACTTAAGGCGTGTGTGCCTTGCACGAAGATAGAAGAGGACTGGCTTTGTCATCAGAGCGCCACGTGCCGCCTGTGACGAACGCCACCTGTCCATCTCTCCAGGAACCATCAGCAACTGGAAGCTATATAAGCTGGGATCACCGCGGAACTTCTTCACTTGGCAGCTGAGGTGGCGGCACGCAACATTCCGCTGATCGTTTCCCGTTACCTACGCAGGTTCCTGCGGATCCGGCGCAGTCTACCGCTAACCAGCGGAAGCGCTTTATCTACTGACTATACTTAAGGCGTGTGTGCCTTGCACGAAGATAGAAGAGGACTGGCTTTGTCATCAGAGCGCCACGTGCCGCCTGTGACGAACGCCACCTGTCCATCTCTCCAGGAACCATCAGCAACTGGAAGCTATATAAGCTGGGATCACCGCGGCATTCTTCACTTGGCAGCTGAGGTGGCGGCACGCAACATTCCGCTGATCGTTTCCCGTTATCTAGGCAGGTTCCTGCGGATCCGGCGCAGTCTACCGCTAACCAGCGGAAGCGCTTTATCTACTGACTATACTTAAGGCGTGTGTGCCTTGCACGAAGATAGAAGAGGACTGGCTTTGTCATCAGAGCGCCACGTGCCGCCTGTGACGAACGCCACCTGCCCATCTCTCCAGGAACCATCAGCAACTGGAAGCTATATAAGCTGGGATCACCGCGGCATTCTTCACTTGGCAGCTGAGGTGGCGGCAACGCAACATTCCGCTGATCGTTTCCCGTTACCTACGCAGGTTCCTGCGGATCCGGCGCAGTCTACCGCTAACCAGCGGAAGCGCTTTATCTACTGACTATACTTAAGGCGTGTGTGCCTTGCACGAAGATAGAAGAGGACTGGCTTTGTCATCAGAGCGCCACGTGCCGCCTGTGATGAACGCCACCTGCCCATCTCTCCAGGAACCATCAGCAACTGGAAGCTATATAAGCTGGGATCACCGCGGCATTCTTCACTTGGCAGCTGAGGTGGCGGCAACGCAACATTCCGCTGATCGTTTCCCGTTACCTACGCAGGTTCCTGCGGATCCGGCGCAGTCTACCGCTAACCAGCGGAAGCGCTTTATCTACTGACTATACTTAAGGCGTGTGTGCCTTGCACGAAGATAGAAGAGGACTGGCTTTGTCATCAGAGCGCCACGTGCCGCCTGTGATGAACGCCACCTGCCCATCTCTCCAGGAACCATCAGCAACTGGAAGCTATATAAGCTGGGATCACCGCGGCATTCTTCACTTGGCAGCTGAGGTGGCGGCAACGCAACATTCCGCTGATCGTTTCCCGTTACCTACGCAGGTTCCTGCGGATCCGGCGCAGTCTACCGCTAACCAGCGGAAGCGCTTTATCTACTGACTATACTTAAGGCGTGTGTGCCTTGCACGAAGATAGAAGAGGACTGGCTTTGTCATCAGAGCGCCACGTGCCGCCTGTGACGAACGCCACCTGCCATCTCTCCAGGAACCATCAGCAACTGGAAGCTATATAAGCTGGGATCACCGCGGCATTCTTCACTTGGCAGCTGAGGTGGCGGCAACGCAACATTCCGCTGATCGTTTCCCGTTACCTACGCAGGTTCCTGCGGATCCGGCGCAGTCTACCGCTAACCAGCGGAAGCGCTTTATCTACTGACTATACTTAAGGCGTGTGTGCCTTGCACGAAGATAGAAGAGGACTGGCTTTATCATCAGAGCGCCACGTGCCGCCTGTGACGAACGCCACCTGTCCATCTCTCCAGGAACCATCAGCAACTGGAAGCTATATAAGCTGGGATCAGCGCGGAATTCTTCACTTGGCAGCTGAGGTGGCGGCACGCAACATTCCGCTGATCGTTTCCCGTTACCTACGCAGGTTCCTGCGGATCCGGCGCAGTCTACCGCTAACCAGCGGAAGCGCTTTATCTACTGACTATACTTAAGGCGTGTGTGCCTTGCACGAAGATAGAAGAGGACTGGCTTTGTCATCAGAGCGCCACGTGCCGCCTGTGACGAACGCCACCTGTCCATCTCTCCAGGAACCATCAGCAACTGGAAGCTATATAAGCTGGGATCACGCGGCATTCTTCACTTGGCAGCTGAGGTGGCGGCACGCAACATTCCGCTGATCGTTTCCCGTTATCTACGCAGGTTCCTGCGGATCCGGCGCAGTCTACCGCTAACCAGCGGAAGCGCTTTATCTACTGACTATACTTAAGGCGTGTGTGCCTTGCACGAAGATAGAAGAGGACTGGCTTTGTCATCAGAGCGCCACGTGCCGCCTGTGACGAACGCCACCTGTCCATCTCTCCAGGAACCATCAGCAACTGGAAGCTATATAAGCTGGGATCACCGCGGCATTCTTCACTTGGCAGCTGAGGTGGCGGCAACGCAACATTCCGCTGATCGTTTCCCGTTACCTACGCAGGTTCCTGCGGATCCGGCGCAGTCTACCGCTAACCAGCGGAAGCGCTTTATATACTGACTATACTTAAGGCGTGTGTGCCTTGCACGAAGATAGAAGAGGACTGGCTTTGTCATCAGAGCGCCACGTGCCGCCTGTGACGAACGCCACCTGTCCCATCTCTCCAGGAACCATCAGCAACTGGAAGCTATACAAGCTGGGATCACCGCGGCATTCTTCACTTGGCAGCTGAGGTGGCGGCAACGCAACATTCCGCTGATCGTTTCCCGTTACCTACGCAGGTTCCTGCGGATCCGGCGCAGTCTACCGCTAACCAGCAGAAGCGCTTTATCTACTGACTATACTTAAGGCGTGTGTGCCTTGCACGAAGATAGAAGAGGACTGGCTTTGTCATCAGAGCGCCACGTGCCGCCTGTGACGAACGCCACCTGCCCATCTCTCCAGGAACCATCAGCAACTGGAAGCTATATAAGCTGGGATCACCGCGGCATTCTTCACTTGGCAGCTGAGGTGGCGGCAACGCAACATTCCGCTGATCGTTTCCCGTTACCTACGCAGGTTCCTGCGGATCCGGCGCAGTCTACCGCTAACCAGCGGAAGCGCTTTATATACTGACTATACTTAAGGCGTGTGTGCCTTGCACGAAGATAGAAGAGGACTGGCTTTATCATCAGAGCGCCACGTGCCGCCTGTGACGAACGCCACCTGTCCATCTCTCCAGGAACCATCAGCAACTGGAAGCTATATAAGCTGGGATCACCGCGGCATTCTTCACTTGGCAGCTGAGGTGGCGGCAACGCAACATTCCGCTGATCGTTTCCCGTTATCTACGCAGGTTCCTGCGGATCCGGCGCAGTCTACCGCTAACCAGCGGAAGCGCTTTATCTACTGACTATACTTAAGGCGTGTGTGCCTTGCACGAAGATAGAAGAGGACTGGCTTTGTCATCAGAGCGCCACGTGCCGCCTGTGACGAACGCCACCTGTCCATCTCTCCAGGAACCATCAGCAACTGGAAGCTATATAAGCTGGGATCAGCGCGGCATTCTTCACTTGGCAGCTGAGGTGGCGGCAACGCAACATTCCGCTGATCGTTTCCCGTTATCTAGGCAGGTTCCTGCGGATCCGGCGCAGTCTACCGCTAACCAGCGGAAGCGCTTTATCTACTGACTATACTTAAGGCGTGTGTGCCTTGCACGAAGATAGAAGAGGACTGGCTTTGTCATCAGAGCGCCACGTGCCGCCTGTGACGAACGCCACCTGTCCATCTCTCCAGGAACCATCAGCAACTGGAAGCTATATAAGCTGGGATCACCGCGGCATTCTTCACTTGGCAGCTGAGGTGGCGGCAACGCAACATTCCGCTGATCGTTTCCCGTTATCCTACGCAGGTTCCTGCGGATCCGGCGCAGTCTACCGCTAACCAGCGGAAGCGCTTTATATACTGACTATACTTAAGGCGTGTGTGCCTTGCACGAAGATAGAAGAGGACTGGCTTTATCATCAGAGCGCCACGTGCCGCCTGTGACGAACGCCACCTGTCCATCTCTCCAGGAACCATCAGCAACTGGAAGCTATATAAGCTGGGATCAGCGCGGAATTCTTCACTTGGCAGCTGAGGTGGCGGCACGCAACATTCCGCTGATCGTTTCCCGTTATCTACGCAGGTTCCTGCGGATCCGGCGCAGTCTACCGCTAACCAGCGGAAGCGCTTTATCTACTGACTATACTTAAGGCGTGTGTGCCTTGCACGAAGATAGAAGAGGACTGGCTTTATCATCAGAGCGCCACGTGCCGCCTGTGACGAACGCCACCTGTCCATCTCTCCAGGAACCATCAGCAACTGGAAGCTATATAAGCTGGGATCACCGCGGCATTCTTCACTTGGCAGCTGAGGTGGCGGCAACGCAACATTCCGCTGATCGTTTCCCGTTACCTACGCAGGTTCCTGCGGATCCGGCGCAGTCTACCGCTAACCAGCGGAAGCGCTTTATATACTGACTATACTTAAGGCGTGTGTGCCTTGCACGAAGATAGAAGAGGACTGGCTGTGTCATCAGAGCGCCACGTGCCGCCTGTGACGAACGCCACCTGTCCATCTCTCCAGGAACCATCAGCAACTGGAAGCTATATAAGCTGGGATCACCGCGGCATTCTTCACTTGGCAGCTGAGGTGGCGGCAACGCAACATTCCGCTGATCGTTTCCCGTTACCTACGCAGGTTCCTGCGGATCCGGCGCAGTCTACCGCTAACCAGCGGAAGCGCTTTATATACTGACTATACTTAAGGCGTGTGTGCCTTGCACAAAGATAGAAGAGGACTGGCTTTGTCATCAGAGCGCCACGTGCCGCCTGTGACGAACGCCACCTGTCCATCTCTCCAGGAACCATCAGCAACTGGAAGCTATATAAGCTGGGATCACCGCGGCATTCTTCACTTGGCAGCTGAGGTGGCGGCAACGCAACATTCCGCTGATCGTTTCCCGTTACTACGCAGGTTCCTGCGGATCCGGCGCAGTCTACCGCTAACCAGCGGAAGCGCTTTATATACTGACTATACTTAAGGCGTGTGTGCCTTGCACGAAGATAGAAGAGGACTGGCTTTGTCATCAGAGCGCCACGTGCCGCCTGTGACGAACGCCACCTGTCCATCTCTCCAGGAACCATCAGCAACTGGAAGCTATATAAGCTGGGATCACCGCGGCATTCTTCACTTGGCAGCTGAGGTGGCGGCAACGCAACATTCCGCTGATCGTTTCCCGTTACCTACGCAGGTTCCTGCGGATCCGGCGCAGTCTACCGCTAACCAGCGGAAGCGCTTTATCTACTGACTATACTTAAGGCGTGTGTGCCTTGCACGAAGATAGAAGAGGACTGGCTTTGTCATCAGAGCGCCACGTGCCGCCTGTGACGAACGCCACCTGTCCATCTCTCCAGGAACCATCAGCAACTGGAAGCTATATAAGCTGGGATCACCGCGGCATTCTTCACTTGGCAGCTGAGGTGGCGGCAACGCAACATTCCGCTGATCGTTTCCCGTTACCTACGCAGGTTCCTGCGGATCCGGCGCAGTCTACCGCTAACCAGCGGAAGCGCTTTATATACTGACTATACTTAAGGCGTGTGTGCCTTGCACGAAGATAGAAGAGGACTGGCTTTGTCATCAGAGCGCCACGTGCCGCCTGTGACGAACGCCACCTGTCCATCTCTCCAGGAACCATCAGCAACTGGAAGCTATATAAGCGGGGATCACCGCGGCATTCTTCACTTGGCAGCTGAGGTGGCGGCAACGCAACATTCCGCTGATCGTTTCCCGTTACCTACGCAGGTTCCTGCGGATCCGGCGCAGTCTACCGCTAACCAGCGGAAGCGCTTTATATACTGACTATACTTAAGGCGTGTGTGCCTTGCACGAAGATAGAAGAGGACTGGCTGTGTCATCAGAGCGCCACGTGCCGCCTGTGACGAACGCCACCTGTCCATCTATCCAGGAACCATCAGCAACTGGAAGCTATATAAGCTGGGATCACCGCGGCATTCTTCACTTGGCAGCTGAGGTGGCGGCACGCAACATTCCGCTGATCGTTTCCCGTTACCTACGCAGGTTCCTGCGGATCCGGCGCAGTCTACCGCTAACCAGCGGAAGCGCTTTATATACTGACTATACTTAAGGCGTGTGTGCCTTGCACGAAGATAGAAGAGGACTGGCTGTGTCATCAGAGCGCCACGTGCCGCCTGTGACGAACGCCACCTGTCCATCTCTCCAGGAACCATCAGCAACTGGAAGCTATATAAGCTGGGATCACCGCGGCATTCTTCACTTGGCAGCTGAGGTGGCGGCAACGCAACATTCCGCTGATCGTTTCCGTTACCTACGCAGGTTCCTGCGGATCCGGCGCAGTCTACCGCTAACCAGCGGAAGCGCTTTATATACTGACTATACTTAAGGCGTGTGTGCCTTGCACGAAGGTAGAAGAGGACTGGCTGTGTCATCAGAGCGCCACGTGCCGCCTGTGACGAACGCCACCGGCCCATCTCTCCAGGAACCATCAGCAACTGGAAGCTATATAAGCTGGGATCACCGCGGCATTCTTCACTTGGCAGCTGAGGTGGCGGCAACGCAACATTCCGCTGATCGTTTCCCGTTACCTACGCAGGTTCCTGCGGATCCGGCGCAGTCTACCGCTAACCAGCGGAAGCGCTTTATATACTGACTATACTTAAGGCGTGTGTGCCTTGCACGAAGGTAGAAGAGGACTGGCTGTGTCATCAGAGCGCCACGTGCCGCCTGTGACGAACGCCACCGGCCCATCTCTCCAGGAACCATCAGCAACTGGAAGCTATATAAGCTGGGATCACCGCGGCATTCTTCACTTGGCAGCTGAGGTGGCGGCAACGCAACATTCCGCTGATCGTTTCCCGTTACCTACGCAGGTTCCTGCGGATCCGGCGCAGTCTACCGCTAACCATCAGAAGCGCTTTATATACTGACTATACTTAAGGCGTGTGTGCCTTGCACAAAGATAGAAGAGGACTGGCTGTGTCATCAGAGCGCCACGTGCCGCCTGTGACGAACGCCACCTGTCCATCTCTCCAGGAACCATCAGCAACTGGAAGCTATATAAGCGGGGATCACCGCGGCATTCTTCACTTGGCAGCTGAGGTGGCGGCAACGCAACATTCCGCTGATCGTTTTCCGTTACCTACGCAGGTTGGTCGCAATTGCATCACTGCATAGTAATTTATTTCATATTTTCTTGCCGCACCCACTGCTGCCATTTCAAGATGCCAACTTGTGCTAACTAGAGATTTGGATGCATTGCGAAAGGAAGTTGGAGAGCTGCGTAACAGCATCGCCCTATTTAACGAATTTTTTGAAAAAATGAAGACTAAGCAGGGGGGGGGGGGATGTTCTAGTGAAAGAAAATAAGGAACTTGCGCGAACGAACGAGCAGTTAACAAAACAGGTTGCTGAATTACAACAATACTCGCGCATGAACAATGTGGAAATCAAGGGTGTGCCGGAAACAAAGGGCGAGAGCTGTGAAGCAATTCTAGAACAGATCGCAGAAAAAGTTGGTTGTCCCGTAAGTCCTACAGATATTGATGTTGTGCACAGGGTCCCTGGTAAAGGTAGCCCGAACATTATTGCGCGTTTCTGTTCTCGACAAAAGAAGGCTGAAATTGCTACAAAGGCTAGGAAGGCGCGTCTGTCAACCAGGTCCATTGGCATAACGAATCAGGATAAGCCCATATTCCTGAACGATCACCTGACTCCGGAGAACAAGCGGCTGTTTCCTCAAGCACTGGCTCTTAAGAAAGAAAAGCAGTGGCAGTTCCTTAGGGTCGACAACTGCCGTATCAAAGCAAGAAAGTCTACAGACAGTCGAGTCTACCGCATCTCTGCAGTCGATGATCTGGCCATTTTTACGTAAAAGCACTATCGCATGCCTTGTTGATTGTGAACCAGCATGGCGTCACACACTGTTAACGAGCTGAATCAACTTCTTAGTTGTTCGTCCACTTTTCGCATTTCCATCATGCATTTTAACGTCCGAAGCATACCAAAAAATTTTGATGATATGGTTAATTTTCTTACTTTAACCAATCACCACTTCTCACTCATATGTATATCAGAAACATAGCTATCTGCAGCTGATGATAACCTATTTTCCATACCGGGCTATCAAACAGAATTTTCTCATCGTCTGGCTGACTGCCACGGTGGATCGGCTATATTTATTTCTAACACATTATCATATAAACGGCGTGCTGATATCACATTTTCCATGCCTAAATGCGAATCAGTTTGGCTTGAATTTGACGATGACTTTTCTTCCGTCTAAAAAACGAACTATCATTGTCTCAATTTACCGTTCCCCATCATCATCTTAAGATGACTTTTGTGGTGAACTTGACAGTATACTCCACTCGTTTGTTACGAAAAATTACAATGTAATTATTGTAGGGTACATTAACATTAACATCATAAATATCAATGATAGTTCCTGTGTAAAGTACTCTAAGTGCTTCAGTGGACATGGTTTCGATTCTCTACTGGATTCTCCGACGCGATGTGCTCCTTCCGGTCGGAATACGCTTATTGAACACATACTCAGTAACGTCCTGTCTGATCAAAAACCTGGTGTGGTGAATTTTAATCTGACGGACTATTATCCGGTTTTTCTCTTTTTGAATACTCAAATTAAATGTAAAAATAAAATGGTTAATAAGTGTTCTTTTGATTCTATGAAATTTGTGGATATGGTATCCCGCTCTGACTGGGGGCTGTTATCTGAAAAGTCATGTGTTACCAAAGCAATCATTAATTTGACTGAGAAACTAACATATATCATAAACTCATGTACGTCTGTATCCTCCATATCTCGTTGGTATTCTACCCCCAGAAACCCGTGGATCACTAGAGGCCTACTGCGCAGTATAAATGAAAAAGATAATCTTTACAAAAAAGTAAAACTCCAGCCATTTAACCTCGCCCTAAGGGCCCGTTTTAAATTGTATTCACAAACTCTCACCGACTTACTGAAACAGGCTAAAAGAACCTACTACCAAAATAAAGTGCTCGAAAATGGGAATGACTGCAGAAAAATTGGAACGTAATAAAAGAATTTTTAAATCTAAGGCCCGTATTCGCAAACTGAACTTAAGTAGGGCGCCAATAAGTGCGGGAAAAGTACAAGTGTTAGGAAAGTTTTAGGAGAGTACTTCAAGAACGACACTTAAGTATTACTTTCGAAAGTAACACTTTTCGGGTCAAGTATGTCGTCTGGTGTCGAGGATGCGTAAATTATTTACGTGTACGATCGGTTAAATCGAGCAAAAAATAATTTTTGAGCAGAGTAATGCGGATACAAATGCTGCAGTGCTTGCGCGTGCATTCTGCTGAGTAAAATACAAAGAACTACTTGGTTTTAGCGCTTTACTCAAACTCGTCTGGCCACAAGTTCACATTGGTTCTCGCAGCCACTGTGGTTGTGTGTGTCGCCGCCCCGACTTTTTTCTGGTTTTGTTGCTGAAAACATGCGTGATTTGTGCGCAGAGTGTGTGTGTGTGTGTTGTGTTTTCAACGCGCACGGACGATGGAAAAAAAGAAAACTTTTCCGAAGAAGAACGCGCCGTGCCCCTGGAGCTCGTTTCACGCATTAATTAAATTAATGACATTAATTAAACATTGATTGCTTGCTTGATTAATGTGGTTTATTGGCGCAAGGGCCAGATGTGGCCAACGAGCGCCAAGGCGAATCAATTATTAATTAATTAGGCATAAACGAGGTCCCCGGTGACAACGTGAAAGGTTCCGGCGCCGTATAATCGCAGCGCGATCAGAAGCTTGAGCAGCGGCGGCACGGAGTGACCGCGTTCGTTGTCTTTTCGGGCCAGTGGCAGCATTTCCAACAGCCGTAGCTCAGCTTGCTTGGAAAAGCGGTACCGCCACGAGAATTCCGCGTCATTGTATACTTCCATGGGATTCTGCCGATCCCTAAGCCGTGGCCGTATGGCGGCGCGTATTGGTATGCCTCAGCATCCGTAATGTCGTGCACACGTCTGGCGAAATCGGCAAAGTCGGTGAGGCTGCCGTAGCAGTCGGCCATCTTGCTTGCTAGGCGAGAGAAGCGAAAGTCGCACTTATGGTTGCCAATGGCTGTACTTTACTTTCCGGCACTCAAGTGTCGAGTAAAGTGTACCTTAAGTACAAGATTTGTCTATGAAACGCGTTAAGCATCGATCGGCTACTTAAGTCCTAAGTTAAGGGTAAGTTCCGTTTGTGAATACGGGCCTGAATCAACAGGAGGCGCTTGTAACAGAATTTACGGACCGCACGAGCACTATAACTAATCGTATAGCTGTCGCCAATTCTTTTAATGGATCATTTTTCAAGAGCCCTGCATCTGTTGTCACTAACTTGCCCAGGTTGTCTCGCTCGCCTCACTCTTTTTTTCCTAAAACCCACTTCACCAGATGAAGTTCTTCGCACTGTACTAAGTCTGAAGACCACAGGCTGTGGCCTAGATTCGATTTATCCATCTAAAATCAAACTTGTTGCTCGCGAGTTATCTTTTGTTCTTTCTGATATTATTAACACTGCATATCGTACCGTCGTTTTTCCAACGAGTCTCAGACAAGGAAAAGTAACACCTGTATTTAAAAATTGAGATCGACATGTTTTTTCTAATTATCGCCCTATTACCATCCTCTCATTTTTCAGCGAAGTAATTGAGAAGCTCATTGTTAATCGCCTAACAAACTACCTAACGAAATTGAGCCTTTTGACACCTAAGCAGTTTGGTTCTCGTGCTAACTTCTCAAACGAATTAGCGTTGATAAAACTAACTGACAGCATAAAGCAGTTTATCGATAATGGGCTATGGGCAGGGGTGGTATTTGTTGATTTAACTACAGCTTTCGACACTATTAACCATCCCATTTTGTATGCTAAACTTGAATCCCTCGGAATTTGTGGGCCTGCTTTAGCCCTATTGAGAAGCTACCTTACTAACAGAACCCAGGTTGTTAGTTACGGAAGTGTTTTATCATCTCCAATAACAACTAACCAGGGCGTTCCACAAGGATCAATTCTGGGTCCTCTATTATTCCTTATCTACATCAATGACTTACCATCATCATTTAATTCTTCTGACTGCATCCTCTATGCTGATGATACAACCATATTCATTAGTGATAAAGACATTAACAGTCTACTAAGAAAGTTAAACGCCGATATCACGAATCTTGTTTCTTGGTGTAAGGATAACTTGCTAAATGTAAAACCTGTTAAAACAAAGGTCATGTTATTTCACTCGTCCCAAAAAACGCTTACAATAACCCCTGAACTATACATCGACAACTGCGTCATTCCTCCCTCTAATTGTATTACTTTTCTAGGTGTTACATTAGACTCTCAACTTAAATACAACATTCACATTATTTCTCTTATTAAGAAGATTGCTTTTGGCATCCGCGTGCTCATTCGAACACATTTTTTTCAGCAACATATTCTAAAATCGCTTTACCATGCTTTCATTAACAGTCACCTTACTTACTGTATTTCATCATGGGGCAACACATACCCCACACACCTGACATCCCTCAATCACCTTCAGAACCGGGCAGTCCGAATAATTGCCCATAGTTCATTCACCGCATCAGCGCCACCCATTTTTCGCACTCTTGAAATGCTACCATTAACCTGCACATTTCAACTCAAACTAGGCCGTTATTGTTTAGAAGTAGAAACTGTGACATTCCTACTGAGCTACTTCCCCCAACGCTACTTTACAATACAAATAACACACGGTTTTCTGAAAATAATAACCTCTTGCTTCCAAAAGTAAACACTAACTACGGTAAAATGACATCCATCTTCTCTGAAATTTCGTTTTGGAATTCTCTGCCGTCAAATATTAAATCAAGCTCTTCGCTACACTGTTTCCGTCGGCTTCTAAAACAGTGTTTACTAACAACATACGTGAACTAATACATATATGTGTATGTGTGTGAGTATGTATATATATATATATATATATATATATATATATATACATATATATATGCGCATATATACACATATACAGGATGTTTCATTTTAGCTGCACCAAATTTTTAAAAATTGCCTGAGGCAGACAGCACAATTATAATCCTTGATCTAAACTACTCGATGAGGCAGCCATTACTTCCACGAGAAATCAAAACGCCTAATTGAGTAATTAGCATAATTACGCTAGTTAAGTTTTTAATTAATGATTTTGCGGCACATCTTTCAATCTACGAATTATAGCCGCTGAGTTCGCAAGGCGTATCCACTTGGAACGAATTCTCAGGACTGAACCAGTTTCGAGATATTAAATTTTAACGTGTCCGACGAAATGTATGGGCGTTCCAGTTAACTTTTTGAGGAAACCGATGTTTTATGCATTGAAGCACAACGTTAACTGGAACGCCCATGCATTTCGTCGGACACTTTGAAAATTATCTCGAAACTGGTTCAGTCCTGAGAATTCGTTCCAAGTGGATACGCCTTGCGAACCCAGCGGCTATAATTCGTAGATTGAAAGATGTGCCGTAAAATCATTAATTAAAAAGTTAATTAGCGTAACTATGCTAATTACTCAATTATGCATTTTGGTTGCTCGTGGAAGTAATGGCTGCCTCATCGCGTAGTTTAGATCAAGGATTATAATTGTGCAATCTGCCACAGGCTATTTTTAAAGATTTGGTGCAGCTAAAATAAAACACCCTATATATATATATATATATATATATATATATATATATATATATATATATATATATATCAGTGAAGTAAAGAGTAACCGGAGCCGGCACAGAAGTAGTTCACAAAATAGAAGCACGTAGGAAAAACATAACAAGACTTTACTGACGTTTCGGCCGGGGTCCGGCCTTCCTCAAGAGTGCGTGTACAAGCATACAGAGCTCAATTTATACCTTTTTGCCGTAAGGGCGAAAAGAGACAAGAAAAAAATACAAAGTGGAAAGAAAAAAATATATATACAAAGTAAAAAAGAATACAACGAACACGTAAATGGAAAACTGCGCGTGCACAGAGTGGAATTATTAAAAAAAAGTGAATACAACAATGCTGTGAAAACAAGCTCCTAAATCGTGAGTAGCCCATGACCACAGGTGTGAACAGATTTCGCGTCGTCATGGATGTCAACACGTGCAATGACCCATGTCAAAATCATCAAAACGATGGGCATGTACAGCGGTGCTATACAGGGGTACAAAGTTGGGCGTGTATGGAGTGGGATTATTGAAAACGTATTAACAAAGAGCATGCGGGCATCACTGACAGGATTTAGTGGCGTCGTGAGTGTCTACACATCTGATGGCTCATGTCAAGGTATATCAGAAACGACGGGCATGTGCAGGGGTACAAAGTTGGGCGTGCATGGAGTGGGATTTGAAAACGTATTAACAAAAAGCATGCGGGCGTGACTGACGGGATTTAGTGGCGTCGTGAGTGTCTACACATCTGATGGCTCATGTCAAGGTACATCAAAAGCGACAGGCGTGTACAGTTGTGCCGTAAAGGGGTACAAAGCTGCGTGTACATACAGTGGCATTGTGAAAAACATTAACAAAAGGGATGCCAGCGGTCGCTGCTGCCAGGTGAGTATTTGACCACAAAGACGATCATACACCCTCCTGGCTAAAAGGACTCCTGCACTGTGACCTCCACTAACCTCCGAGTTGAACGAACTGCGATCCATTGAATTCCTTGCACACGTGGTATTCTTTGTGGTTGTCGGCAGGCGTATTTTATACAAATTCTATGAGTGTGTGAAAAAAAATGAAATAAAATATCAAATAAATGAAAGATTGAATGACAAGATTAAGTAATAAACAGCAACATAATTTCGAATTAATGCTGCGGAAATATGCATATCCCTACATAAGCATGCCATATAATATGTGTTATAGAACCGTCACGAAATGCATGTTCATATGTATAACTATACATGTGCGCACACACACACACACACACACACACACACATATATATATATATATATATATATATGTGTGTGTGTGTGTGTGTATATATGCGCATACGTTATGGTTTATCAACGTTTTATTGTTTTTCTCGGTTTGTGTTCCTGTATCTGGCAATTGGCTGTATATACTGGAATATTATTGGCAATTGGCTGTATATACATTAAGTTTGTTGCTGTGTTGACTTGTGCACGGTTGATGTTATGTAATCATTATATTCCGATTCAATTATTTATATGTCTTAAATTACATATGTATTTCAAAGAAGAATTGTTGCTCTTTTCTGTGTAATCTTCAACTACCGGATGATTGATTAATTACTTCTATTTTGTTCATTTGCATTTTTCCATAATCGCAAGCCTTAGGTGATATGATATTTTTTTTTCATTTACTTTTGTTATATTGATTTGAATTTTCCCGCTATTTTTACCTTAGTTGCTAATCGCGTGCTCTACATTTTTATGCATGTACTAACAGGAGGTCCCCCTGACAGTTTTTACTTTGGGACCTCCTTCTGTATTACTATTACTTTGTAACTGCATTAATGTATAATAATAATAAAATGATTGAGTGATTGAATGATTGATACCTCGCATGACCTCACGTATCTCCTCACATCGCTCTGTACCCCGATCCAAAAGAAATCTTCTGGTATTTTTTCTAACGTGTCTTTTATTCTCTTGTGACCTGCCATTACATTATCATGCCCTATCTTCATTACTGTTTCTCTCAGTTCCTTGGGGCCCATCAACTGCTGAACCTCTCTTCCCGAATTGAACACACACATCCGTTATAATAAATCGTTCTTCTTCAAAAACTCCACCAGGTTTCGACTTCCTTTCCTTCGTACTACTTCATCATCATCATCATCATCATTTATTTGCCCTTAAGGGCCCCTGATGGGGCATTACATAAGGGGGGGGGGGGTAACAAATGGTAACCTCGGGTCACATAAAAACAAAAAACAAAAAAGACATTAATACAGGTTGCAAAAACAGGTAAACACAGTAAACACATGAAAATTAGAAAGCCGAAAAAAAGGGCTTACTAGTGGGGCTGTGGACAACACTGGTGTAATAATAACTGTTTAAATTTTACAGGATTAGTTTCATTGACGATACCATCAGGAAGTACATTCCAATCCGATATGGCAGTCGGCAGAAATGATTTATTGAAAGCGTTAGTTGAACCATGAATGCGTTGAACACTGTGACAATTAAAAAGGCGTCGTGATGATCTCATGGGCGGCTGAATTAGGCTCTCACGTAAATGAGGAAAATTATAATACAGCTTATGAAAAAGGCAAAGACTTGCTATCTTACGACGGGATGCTAGGGAGGTTAGACCAATCGAAGCTTTGATGTTAGTAACGCTCAACCGAGAATCATATTTGGACGTTATAAAACGAGCAGCTCGATTTTGTATTGCCTCTAATGCCTGGATTAGGTACTCTTGATGGGGGTTCCAGATAGGGGAAGCGTATTCAAGTTTGGTACGGATGAAAGTTTCGTATGCGATTAGTCTAACCATGGGCGACGCAAAAGTGAGTGATCGTCTGATGAAACCTAGTGATTTAGAGACGCTTGCAGAAAGCGACGTGATGTGCTTTGACCAGCTTAGATTACTTGTTATTTCTAAGCCTAGATGCCTATAAGATTGCACTTGTGATAGCGCGGTAGTGTTTAGCTTGTATGAGAAGTGTAGGTTAGATCTTTTACGAGACACGTGCATGAACTTACATTTTGATACATTTAACTGCATGAGCCAAGTCGAACACCAATTTTGGATTAAGGTTAAATCATCCTGTAGCAATGACTGATCGTTAATAGTAGAGATACGTCGGTACAGGACGCAATCGTCCGCAAACAGACGAATGGATGATGAAATTTCAGCAGGAAGGTCATTGATAAAGATTAGGAACAGAAGCGGGCCAAGAACAGAGCCCTGAGGGACACCGGAGATAACGTTAGTAGAGGCAGAAGGATGACTTTCAATGACAGTGTACTGCGAACGATCAGTTAAAAAGCAGTGAATCCATGAAAATATCAGCGGGTCAAGTGAAAGGCAAGAAAGTTTAGTCGTGAGGCGCTGCTGGGGAACACGGTCAAAAGCCTTAGAAAAATCAAGGTAAATGACGTCAGTTTGAAAGGATGAGTCTAGGTTTAAGTGCAGGTCAGTCGTGAATTCAAAATTAAATTATGGGGTTTTACGTGCCAAAACCAGTTCTGATTATGAGGCACGCAGTAGTGGGGGACTCCGGAAATTTGGACCACCTGGGGTTCTTTAACGTCCACCTAAATCTAAGTACACGGGTGTTTTCGCATTTCGCCCCCATCGAAATGCGGCCGCCGTGGCCGGGATTCGATCCCGCGACCTCGTGCTCAGCAGCCCAACACCATAGCCACTGAGAGTCGTGAATTCAAACAGTTGAGATTCGCACGAAAAGCCAGACCGAAAACCGTGTTGGTTTTTGAAGAAAAAGGAATTATTATCCAGGTGCTTTGCCACGTGGGAATAAATTATATGCTCAATAAGTTTGCATGCAATGCATGTTAACGAGATAGGACGATAATTCGATGGATCGGAGCGGCTTCCTGCCTTGAAAACCGGTGCAAATCTGCTTACCTTCCACTCGGACGGGATTTGGCCACTGGAAATAGACTGCGTGAAAATGATCTGTAGTACGTGACTGGATATTACTTTCGTGCCTTTAAGGATTTTAGCTGATATGTTGTCAGGCCCAGGGGCACTGGATATCTTCAAATTGTCAATTATTTTACAGATTCCTTCTGCCGAGATACCAACTGGTGGCATTTGAGGAAAATTTGAGCTGAGTGGTATAGGAATATTAGCAGCTGGTTCCTGGGTGAAAACGGACGTGAAGTACGCATTCAAAACGTCAGAACGAAGCTCCTTCGGAACGACAGAACCATCCTGATATGATAAAGAGATGTTATGCGAGCCACTACGATTGGGAGTTAACAAAGTCCAAAATTTTTTGGGGTTATTTCGGAGGATGTCAAGTAAGTCTTTGTTGTAGAAGTGCCGTTTCGTGCTCCTCAGCAACTTCGTATAATTATGCAGGCACTCTAAGTACTTTTCCCATTTTAGTGCTGAATTGAAGCTCTTGGCTTCCCTGAACAACCGCTTTTTCTTGTTACATAATTTTCTTAATGAGTTTATAAAGCACGGTTTCCCGGCATCGCCGCGAATGCAAACGAGGGGTACATGGAATTCCATTAAAGAGATAATTTTTTCTTTATACGAAAACCAGTTTTCGTCAATAGACCTATTAGGAGCAGATTGTTCAAAGTGTTGGAGAAATTTGGCCATTTCCTCATTAATTTTGGAAAAATCTGCTTTGCTGTAGTCGCGAATGTACTTTACTGAACGTTGGCGTGAAGGAATTGAAATTGCGAGGTTGAACAACACTAACTTATGATCGCTAAGGCCGTCGGTGGATGACAATGACTGAATTAGCTCAGGATTTGACACAAGGACAAGGTCAAGGGTGTTACTACCACGAGTTGGTATTCCGACAGTTTCAGCGAGGTTGAAAGAAAGAATAAGATCCAAGAAATCTTTGGAATGACGTGAAGATGCAGTTAGGTTGTCCCAATCAATGTCTGGAAAGTTAAAATCACCGCAAACCATGAGGTTAGCGCAGGGAAACTGGCTTTTGATATCAAGTAGAATGGTACTTAGGTCGTCAATGAAGGAGCGATCAGAATCCGGTGGTCGGTAGCAGGCAATGATGATAGTGGCGCGATGAGCCAATGAAATGTTTACACAAAGGATTTCGCTTTTACTATTGATTGCAACAGGAGAAGAAACCAGGGTGCCCTTAACAAGAACCATCACGCCGCCTCCCCGGCGACCACATCTGTCACGCCGGAAAAAAGCGAAAGACTGCTGTTCGTGCAAAAGTTCGTCATTCTGTATAACAGGTGTGAGCCAAGTTTCAGTAAAGATGGCAATATCAGTGCTGTTGTCATCCAATATAGCTTCGACAGCGTCTTTCTTTGGGAAGTAGCTTCGGATATTGGTTAGTAAAACTGGTACAGATTTATTTCTTGGGATAGAACTTGCGTGGTTGGGAGTTCCCAAAGGGTGGTGCATCAAAGACTTAGGTGCATGCAGTGAGCGCTATAAATTTAGCTCGACTACAGAATCAGTTCCAGCATCGTACACAAACTGTTTGTTGTTCATAATAAGCTTATCAAAACGGATTTTGAAAAAAGCAGTACTCTGCTTACCATACGAAAAATGTTTCTTCCTTGCCAAGCGCACACGCGCAGAATAGTCTTCACGGACTGAAAACGGCGAATTTTTTAGCTTTGAACTGGCAGACAGAATTTGCCATTTGTCTTTGAATCTCATGAAACTGACAATTATCGGGCGGTTCTTTCCTTGCTGGTAGCGGCCAAGTCTGTGGGCACGTTCAATATCATGACTATTAAAGGTGATATCGAGCTCCTGGGAGCAGAATGAAGTGATACGTGATTCAGATTGGGACCACGTTTCATCTTGCTTATCGGTGATCCCAAAAAACAGCAAGTTAGTGCGTCGAAGACGATTCTCGGCGTCGTCGCATTTGTTCGAAAGCAGTTTAATGTCCGACGAAAGTTTAGCCATATCGGGACCGGCTACAGAGCTTGTGCAACTTAACTGATTTGTTTCCGCGATTTTTTCTAGGGCGTCGACTCGCGAGGAAAGGCTAGAAATCGAATCCTCCACCTTCGACTGAGCGGCGCGAATCAGCGCTAGTTCACTTAACGCAGTATTCTGAAAGCATTCAATGCGGGATATGGCCATGGCGATGGATTCAAGGGACGGCTGAGGATTACTATTCCCATCGGGTCCTGGGTTCAATTCGACGTCCCCAGCCAACACTAACAAAAGGCAAACGACATAGGCGTTGATACACTGGTAACAAAATATGAACATTGATTTTCTAAAGCAATCAATGGCGACTTCTTCTATCTTCTGTACGTACTTCTGCAACGACTCGTCTTTCTCTTGTAATTCCTTGAATTCAGCCGCCGTTATGATCAACCCCTTAATGTTCGTGACCGGCAATGGTGTTAAGGGTTTAGTACTCTTATTCCTAGCTCGCGTTTGTACTGCCGCTGCTACCTATACCTCAGGTGTCTCCTCTTCTAGCGCTTCTGGCTTTTTCCTCTTCTCTAAATCCCCTGTCCTCTTCCAGTTAGGGTCTGGGTTATCCGCCCTTCTCACCCCTGATACATTCCCCAAAATCAGCTCGTACTGAGGATTAGAGCACTGCACGGGCCGCTTTTTGCGGCCCGGGCCCGGCCCGGGCCCGTTTTTACATTGGGCGGCCCGCCCGAGCCCGATCAAAACTTTTATGGCGAGACCCGGGCGCGGCCCGGGCCCGGAAATAATCTACGTTACCCGCCCGGCCCGGCCCGCCACCCCTTTACATTAAGCTCGAGCCCGGCCCGAGCCCGACTCGAAACTGGCTCGAACCCGGCCCGAGACCGAAAAATACATGTTTTTCAGAGTTGAGAAGCCCGAGAATAACTCGCAGAAAGCCCGAGCCCGGCCCGGGCCCGCATCAAAAAACCCGAGCCCCGCCCGGGCCCGGGTCAAAAAGCACACGCCGTGCCCGAGCCCGGCCCAAGCCCGTGAAAAAACTGCTCTGGGCCGGGCCGGGCTTTCGGGTAAGCCCGAGCCCGTGCAGTGCTCTACAGAGGATCTTCTACACACCTAGCTGTGACCATTCCCGTAAAAAATGGTGTTGATACTTGAACTCGAGCCTCTGGTAAATACTTAACGGATCTGTCCGGCAAAATGACTGGTTTGAAGTAGCCGGTCATGCTCTCTGATGGTACCAGACTCTCCGTTACTAAGACGGTGTTTGCCCCCGTGTCTCTCAATACAGTGGCCCTGCGTCCTTGTACTTCTCCCTCCACCAAGGGTATGTTCTTTTCTCTCGGCTTATCCTCTTTACATTTTATTATACATGCTGCTTTGTCCACGTATCTTGTTCTGCATTCGTCCGCCCTATGACCTCTCTTTTTACATAGCTGGCAAACCACTGTTGGACCACGTCGATTATCTTTCACCCGGCAGTTCATTGCTATATGTCCCAGCCGATTACAAAGGAAACATCTTTGTGGTGTCCCTTGCCTGTTCACTGGACCCCGATTCCTCGTCTCCCCTACTGCTGCCATTGGCGCTTCATTGTCACTGTTTCCTAAATTTCTTAGTCCCTGTGCCTCTACGAACTGATCTGAATGTGCCGCCATCTCCTCAATTTCCTCTCCTTGAGGAATACCGCCAAACTATTGTTGCACCTGGCGAGAAATTGTTCTCCTACGACTTTGTCCCGCACCCCTTCATATGTCTTGTTGGTCCCCAACAACTCCATCCATCTTGCAAAGTAGTTTGTCAATCTTCATGCAAACTGTTTTCCAGTTTCTCCGTCTTCCGGCTTGCATGACCTGAACTTCTCGCGGAAACCCTCAGCGCTTAGCCGGAATCTTTGCAATAAAGTGTTCTTCACCTTATCATAGTCTAAACTCTCTTCAGCGGGCATCCGTCCAAACACACTTAACGCCTCACCAACTAGACACAGGCTTAAGACGCTAGCCCACTCAATCCTTGCCCAGCCTTGGCCTACCACTATGCTCTCAAAGCGATGCAAATGCGCATCTAAATCATCTCTACGCTCATCAAACGGATCCATCAATTTCCTGGGGCAAATCTGTTTTGGCCTGGGCGAAGACGAGTCGGATGACGCCGACCTGGGGGAAATCAACCCCTCGCGAGACCTGGCGTTCATCGCTGCCAACTTTAACTTCAATTCTAATATTTCCTTCTCGCTTTTGTGCTGTTCGCGCACTCGTTCATGCTCCTCGCGTGCTCGTTCGTGCTTCTCGTGCTCTCGTTCACGTTCTTTTCCTTGTTGCGTATACTCAAAAAACGCCATCGTCTCTTCCTTCGACATATCTAAATCCTTCGCTATCGCCGCCAGACGTTCAAACTCCATCTTTGCAACTCCCGAGTATCGGTCATCATCATCAGCCTATATTTATGTCCACTGCAGGACGAAGGCCTCTCCCTGCGATCTCCAATTACCCCTGTCTTGCGCTAGCGTATTCCAACTTGCGCCTGCGAATTTCCTAACCTCATCATCCCACCTGACTTTCTGCCGTCCTCGACTGCGCTTCCCTTCTCTTGGTATCCATTCTGTAACCCTAATGGTCCACCGGTTATCCATCCTACGCATTACATGGCCTGCCCAGCTCCATTTCTTCCGCTTAATGTCAACTAGAATATCGTCTACCCCCGTTTGTTCTCTGATCCACACCGCTCTCTTCCTGTCTCTTAACGTTACTCCTAAGATTTTTCGTTCCATTGCTCTTTGTGCGGTCCTTAACTTGTTCTCGAGCTTCTTTGTTAACCTCCAAGTTTCTGCCCCGTATGTTAGCACCGGTAGAATGCAATGATTGTACACTTTTCTTTTCAACGACAGTGGTAAGCTCCCAGTCAGGATTTGGCAATGCCTGCCGTATGCACTCCAACCTAATTTTATTCTTCTGTAAATTTCTTTCTCATGATCAGGGTCCCCTGTGAGTAATTGACCTAGATAAACATATTCCTTTACAGATTCTAGAGGCTGACTGGCGATCCTGAATTCTTGTTCCCTTGCCAGGCTATTGAACATTATCTTTGTCTTCTGCATATTCATCTTCAACCCAATTCTTGCACTTTCTCGATGAAGGTCCTCAATCATTTGTTGTAATTCCTCTCCATCGTTTCTCAATAGGACAATGTCATCTGCAAACCGAAGGTTGCTGAGATATTCGCCATCGATCCTCACTCCTAATCCTTCCCAGTATCGGTGACTGGGCTAAAATAGAATCCGGGAACGAATCCTGGAACGGATCCTAACCCGTATCGTGGCAGGCTCGCCAATTTTTGTCACCGTCTTCCTTGGAAGCATGAGGGTTCCACACAGGCGTTACCCTCGGTAACGCCTGTGTTAGAGGAGACACGAGTGGCAGCACGGCAAACAAGGATTTATTATGTCCAGGATCGGGAAAAGCGTAAAACACACAACACTAAAACCATAACTCAACCAAAATGCTGACTCAATAGAAAAAAACAAAACTCCAACTAAGTACAAAACTACCAAAAGCACTGTCTCGGTCTCGGAGCCTAACTCCGTCTTAATGTCTCTAAGTCAGTCCTAGCCCTCACTCATCAAAGTCTGGCCACCCTAAATTCAGCCTAACTGCGTCGCAAAGCAGAAATGTGGGCTCTGATGGACCGTCGGTTTGAAGTTCTCGTTGAGACCCCGTCGTGTTTGTCCGGAGTGTTGCTGATGCCGTAAATGCCGACGATTCGCGGTTCCGTCGACCTGACCGAATACGCGGCTGGTGCCCGGTAGCAGCCGCTGACGTGCAATTGCGTGGTTCTGCGCAATTGCATGGCAGCCCGGTGTCCTGGTGATTATCGGTTGATTGGACTCGGCCGAGGAAGAGGGATTCTTGCGAAGAGGACCAGAACCACTGTGAGCAGCAGCAGCTGGTCCCAGGAGCTTCGCCCGAACGTCTCCGAGGTCTACAGCCACGCCTGGGCCTTGCCAGCGTCACGAGCTTCGTGGCCGGGCTCTCCGCTCTCCCGTCGTCAGAGCATAGCTAACGAAGCAACCTTCCAGCCCAAGAGCCACGTCGACAATAAGGTTTCATCGCTTCTCCATCGCGGATTGCACCTCGGTTCGCGTGCCTCGAGCGCTCGCGCGGTTTCGAACGCTCCGCGAACTACGTCTTCTTCGTTTTCGTGTACCGCCGGCGTCCGACTCATGACAAAGTGCTCAACCTGCTCGCATGAAGTGCTCGCATGAACATTCAAGATGTTATGTACACTGCAGAGTTTGTAGTACTCTCATCATGCTCCCACGCAATAATTCTGGGATTGGATTTTCTGTCTTGCCACAACGTTGTAATCGATCGCGCTCGCGCTGGGGTTGAATTCTCCCTGCTCAGTGACCTCGCCTTCATAGGTCCTCATTGTCCCGCTAAACTTGTAATCACGGAAGACACCAGTATGCCGCCTTGCTCGTCACCACTCGTAGCACTCATGTGTACGTGCTATCTCCTCCGGAACTATCTTCTTCAGGCCGTCCGACCTCTTCCTTGCCCGAAAAACCTTTTCTCTGCCTTTTGCTACACTTGTCCTCGCCGCCGGTTTCAGAACAGTGCCCGTTTATAACCCACTTTCATCCCCGCTCACATTGCTTCGTCACGAATGCCTTGGCCTCGTCGGGACTGTCGATTCTCTGCACATTGTCTCCGTTCCCGACGAGGCGTCCTCTACGGCCGTCCTTGACCTGATGCCCCCTCTGCTCCTGACCCAACATCTACGGATGTCTTCACCCCATTCATCGATGAGGCTCTCACACATTCGCAGCGATCCTAGCTTCTTGCCATTCTGCAGCACTTACGAACTTCTTTCGACTTCGCCTAAGAAGTCTTAGGCCGCACATCAACCGTCGAGGGGAATCGACACTGGCTCCCACTCACCGCTGCGCCAACGTCCGTATCGCGTATCCGCATACGGAACGCCGCGTCATTGCAGACCAGGTCGACGACATGCTCCGTCGAGGTGTGATTGAACCTTCACAGAGGCCATGGGCTCCTCCCGTGGTACTTGTCACAAAGAAAGACGGTTCCATACGCTTCTGTGTAGATTTTTGGCGCTTAAACAAGATCACGCTGAAAGATGTTTACCTACTGCCGCGCATTCATGATGCTCTGGACTGCTTACAAGACGCCGAGTTCTCCTAATTGGACTTACGGTCAGGCTACTAGCAGGTCGCGATGGCGGAGGCCAATCGCCCAAAAACTGCCTTCGTTACGCCAGATGGCCTATATGAGTTCACCGTCATGCCTTTCGGACTTTGCAATGCTCCTGCTACATTCGAAAGGATGATGAATAACGTCTTGCGCGGCTTTAAATGGCAAGATCTGTCTATGTTACCTTGACGACATCGTAGTGTTCGCCCCTGATTTCGCAACAGCGCGCCTTCAGTACGTCCAGCTTCAGCACGTCCTCAGCTCCTTGACTAACGCCGGTCTGCAGCTTAATCTGAAAAAATGTCACTTTGCCGCAGGCAAGTTGACGATCCTCGGCCACGTTGTGTCTAAGGATGGCATTCTTCCAGGTCCCGAGAAACTACAGGCCGTCTCTGCGTTTCCTAAGCCCAATACATTGCAAGAACTTCGCAGTTTCATCGGCTTGTGCTCTTATTTCCGGCGCTTCGTTCAAAACTTCGTATGCTGTTATGATCGGCTTGGAACTGCACCTCTCAAATGTGGGAAACAAGCCCAAGCGCCTTTCCCGTGACGAGATAATCCCCTCTCATCCACGAGGAAGCGTCTCACCTCTACGACCTGAGCAGACGAAAACGGCGAGCTACCAAGGAGGAGGACCCGAGGGATAGGAGGTCGTCAACTTGACCACCGGAGAGAGGACTTCCCCGAAGGAGACTTCGGCGACCACGAGGGGATTTAAGGCCGTCCTGGCCCCCGTGTTAAACACAACCGCTCGAGACTCGGATAGAGTCAAAACCAGGTACTAATGAAGTGAATACAATCTTTTCTATTTTTCATCATCGCGATGCCCGCCTTCATCGTCGTCTCCTGATTCCTGCGGTGACGACCCACCTCACCCGGTCGAGATTATATCAGCTGGTTGGCAGCAATGGGATACTCCACCCTTCGTCCTGGCTTCAGCAGAATGGTGAGCGCTTGACTTTCTTTGAGAATTTGCCAGGTTTTAGCTTGTGTGTTTTCTAAAACGGCGAATTAGTTTCTGTACGTGCAGGCTCCTGTTGAAAGCTTCCTCACGTCACAGCAGAGTAAGAAAGTCCTCGTTCGGGATTGAACATGGATTTGGGCAAACGAAAAAAGCCAGAGTTGTTATTACTTTGTGAAGAGCTGGGAATTGAGGTCGGGAAAAGTCAGAGAAAGCCACAGCTTATTGAGGCGATTGAGAAGTGCGGGGCTCTTGAGGACTGAAATTTCAGAAGCATGGGAAGAGATAGAGAAACGAGCTGAGAAAGCTGAGCAAAACACTGCAGAAGAGAAGGAAAGGCGAAGAGCTGAGAAAGCTGAACAGAACGCTGCAGAAGAGAGAGAAAGGCAGAGGGCTGATCAAAAGCAAGCTGCAGAAAGAAAGGAACCCGAGGAACAGAGCTGCAGAAAGGAACGCGAGGGACAGAGAGCTCACGAACTAAGGCTAAAAGAACTAGACGTGCAGCGGGATCTGGCCAAGCAATCAGCAAATAACCTCTTAGTAGATGGAAGACGTTCAGTTGAAGCAGGAGTGAAGATGAGGAATCTCATGCTGTCGTACAAAGTGAACGACGACATTGGTTTGTTTCTCGTTACTTTTGAACGAACCTGCGAGAAAAATGGGTTGACACTAGAGAGTTGGCCGCAACATATTCTGACCCTTCTTCCTGGCGAAGCAACCGAAATAATTGCAAGGCTAACGAAGGACGAGTCAGAGGACTATCAGAAAGTAAAAGCTGCGCTGCTAAGAAAATATCGGCTCTCAGCGGAGGCTTTCCGCCGCCGTTTTCGGGAGGCAGTTAGGACACCGGGCGAGTCTTTTCAGGATTTCAGTTATAAGCTGA
The DNA here is from genome assembly GCF_013339745.2 of Dermacentor silvarum. NCBI lineage: Eukaryota > Metazoa > Arthropoda > Arachnida > Ixodida > Ixodidae > Dermacentor > Dermacentor silvarum. The sequence continues at coordinate 90,955,458 of NC_051163.1, forward strand.
AAGTCAATTTAATTGAGTGGCTAAAAGGGGAAGACGCGTTCGGTTGTCACGACAAGCTTGTTGAGCTAATCTGCATGGAGCAGTTCTATGGGTCTTTGAGCGAAGAGATGCGCCTGTGGACTGAAGATAGGTCGGGCGAAAAGGACTTAGAACGTGCTGCAGTGCTAGCAGATGAATTCGCCGCACGTCGCGAATCCGAGAAAACGCGCGTCAGGCCGTTGACTAAATTCGGCAAAGAGGAAAACAAGCGCCCCTTTCACAAAAAGAAAGCGGAAAGTGGGACCAAAGACGTGCCGACAGATAATTTAGGCCAGAATAACAGCGCAGCGAAAGACGATAGAAAAACAGAAAAGGCGTTTGAGGCTAGAAAACCGGTCGTCTGTTTCCGTTGCCAGGAGCCTGGACACCTTGTGATCGGCTGTCGGAAGCCTAGGATTGTATTTTCTTTCGTGAATGACGATGGCAACTTGGAGCTCTTAGAGCACTACATTCGCGACCTCGCAGTGAACGGAACGCCATGTAGGGTACTTAGGGACTCGGCTGCGACAATGGACATCGTCCACCCTGCGTATGTGCAACCTGAGGATTTCATCGGGGAACATGCGTGGATCCGGCAAGTAGTTGAGGAGGATAGTGTGTGTTTGTCCATAGCCAGCGTAAAGATCGAGGGGCCGTTCGGAATAGTGCTGACTGAAGCAGCAGTATCGCAAAATCTGTCCAAACAATACCCCTACTTATTTTCAAATCGCTCGGAGATGCTGTTAAAGAAGGGCTTGAGTTTTGGCGACCATACGGTCCAAGCTCTCCCGCGTCCCCAGGCTCAGGAGATCGCGGCGGAGATAAGGCCTGGCAACGAAGAAAGGGAAAGGCCTCATCACACAGGCACTGAGGAAGCTAAGCACATAGCTAATGAAAGCATGAAAGCAGGTAAAAAGGCGCTAGTGAGGAGGCATCCGGCTCAGTGGGCATACAGCAGCAAGGGCTGGCAGAGGAATTAGAAACTAATTTGGAGCTGCTACATTCGGAGGGCTATTTAGACCATTTGAAGGTTGTCAAAGAAGGAATCGCGGCAGAAGAGAGCAATTACGTCGCGAAGGTAGAAACAGTGGCTATTCCGGAGCACGTTCCTTGCGAAGACAAGGCTTGTTTTAGCAGCCCTAAACAGGTCAAGGAAGCGCTCAAAAACTCCCTTGTACCTCCGCATTTGAGCGAGGTTCCGGAATCGTGCAAAGGAGAGGAGACTGATATGGCGGCCAAACAGGGCAGGAACCGGAAGATCGGAGATTGTAGAGGCACATTCGGTGACCGCCTGGCGAGGCAAAAATTTTTCAGACGGCGCAAACAAGCGAAGTATTTAGCGCAGCGCAATTTCGAGAAAAACGTCACACCGCAGCCCGTAAGAAAAGGGTACAGGCCACCATGCAGAACTTCAAAGGCTCATTATGGTGGTTGAGAAAACGGAGACGTCGCCAAAGGCGGATGACAACAGAACAGTGCGCGTCTCCGCGAGTAGGACTGCGGCTGAAAGGGTCAACCTGGCTGAGGTACGCGCGCACACACAAGGACAGTCAAACCGTCAATGAGGGGGAATGCGCAGCGAGAGCGAGGACAAAGGAAGAATGGCGATTCTCCTCGCGTTTAAGGCCTCCCTCTCCGAGACGAGAAAGAAAGCCGCGGCCACACGAATTGACAGATTACGGGAGGGGGCAGTGTATATCTGGCGCCCTTTATTGCCCGTGGCAAGGCCCAATGACTTTCCGATTGCGACCTAGTCGAGTGCGCATCAAGAGGTAGTAAGTGTCTAATTGGACGCCTCCATAAGGTTCTCGTTTGTAAATTTGTAAATAGAGCACGTTGCATTTTTTTTCTTGCGATAGCAATTATATGGACACTCAAAAGCAGATTTCTGCCGTCGGCGTCGCCGTCGCCGTCGCCGTGAGGTTCCGTATGACGTCAATGGAGATGAAATCGTGGCCGCGCGCCGCCGAACGCTGTATGTGCGAGTGAAAGGGCGCGAGGGACGCGCTCTTTCACGGGGAGTGAACGCACGGCGGAGAACAAACGCGCGTTCTGCGCCGTGCTTCCTTAAGGGCTGCAGAAGTAGGCGTCTCTTTCCTCCTTTACAATCACCATGTATGTAGAGCAAACGCGCCTTCTTCCGATGCGCGAGAGGCCGTGGGGGAGGGGGGGAAGGGGGAGGGAAGGGAGGCGACGTTTAGCTGCGGCACCAAGTGCCTATTTATATCAGAGGCTCCGGCAACAGTCACCAACGCCGCACGCATTTTGAGCGAACGCGGGCAAAATGCCGACGGCGTCGACAACAGTTCGGCGCGTTGCCGGTGCTGCTGCATGTCCAAGTTTATACAGCTGATAAAGCTAATATCATTACTCCGTATATCTCTCTACAAATTTGCTATCGCAATTGATGCTTCACCTTTCAGGTGAAACTGCGACAACTTTTTTTCTTTTGTTAGTAATTAAGACCTTATTTCTTTCAATTTCAAAGGTTCCGCGTTAATCTCGGTGTTTCGTTGTATTGATTGTTATGAGAGCCAGTGACGCGAATAAAACTGCGAAGCAAGTTTTGCAATGGTAGTGGCTCGTGGACACGCTGATTTTGTAGATAGGCATTGACATTGGAGGTTTGTAGAAATAAACCATTTTGGATAATTCAATGCTTACAGGGTAGGTGCGTTTGTCTGCTGCCATTGTAGAATTTTGATGTGCTGAAGCGTGTTCGGAGAAACAGTTTTCTTTAACGGTGTTACTAGGGGATAGAGTATGGTTTTTTGTTTTCTGACTATAAATGCCACTTTTTGAATCAGCTTACTTAGGAGTTGAAGTGGTCATCAGAGCGCAGTACATATGGCATTAGAAGCGCTGGTACTCGCAGGTAGCATTGACCCAACTCACTGCGCAGCATTTATCCCTTTGATGATTTTCAATGCGCTCTCCGTCTCTCAATAAGCGTGGCTTTCCCGGGCAAGAGAAACAAAAACGTTAGGTATTAGGTTGGTTGAAATATGCATTGAAGTCTAATTTTTAGGGGCGAAGCTCCTTAAGGCGGCACCCGTTCGTCCCTCGTCGTAGTAGTAGTGTGTAACCAGTCTGAGAAAAAAAATTCCGAGGTTGTGTCAATAGCGCGGAATCGAACCAGGGACCCCTCGCTTCCGAGCGCGCGGCGTTAGCCCACTACGCCACGAAGCACACATAGACACAAGCACCACGATGGCAATAAATACCCAACATTAACGAAAGACCGCGTTTCTAGCGCGTTTCTAACGCGTTTGTGCTAGCGCGTTACGGCCCGTGTAAGAAGCTGGTGTAAGACGCTGTGGCCTCTCCGCCTTACCTTCAACGCGTTTCGAACGCGCTGCCCAAGGCGGTGGCAAGTCAAGTTCAAGTCGAGGAGCGTTTATGAATACGGGGGGTATACTCTCTCAGCAGTCATGTGATGGCGTCGGCAAACGCGGTGCACGTTCCGGCATGTGTAAATGGCTGCGTAAGACGCTGTGGCCGCTCCCCCTTACTAGAGAGTACTGCACGTCTCTAACGCGTTTGTGCTAGCGTCCCCTTAAGCGGGAGATCCGATGATTCCCTCCGGAGCTTCGCCCACTCATCATCATTCACCCCGTGGATATGCTGTGATTTTTTTTTCCTTTTCTTAATTTTCGGGAATCTCGAACGAGGACTGCAGGTATAATTCTGATAAGGTTTTATGTGAAGAATGTGTGAACCTGGCAGTTCTCATGGTTAGTTGGGTGCTCTCTGTTTGTTGTGCCTTGGGCTTGGCGTGGTCTATTTCCAGAAGGCGTCGCCTCGCTTGCTGTGGAACGAACGGCGAAACGAAGCAGAGGCACGGGGTCTACCGGTCTCTTCGAGGTGCTTGGATGCTGCAACCCCTTCGAGACCTCCTGTGGCTGCGGGCGGGCTGTTATGATCGGCTTGGAACTGCACCTCTCAAATGTGGGAAACAAGCCCGAGCGCCTTTCCCGTGACGAGATAATCCTCTTTCATCCCCGAGGAAGCGTCTCACCTCTACGACCTGAGCAGACGAAAACGGCGAGCTACCAAGAAGGAGGACCCGAGGGAGAGGAGGTCGTCAACTTGACCACCGGAGAGAGGACTTCCCCGAAGGAGACTTCGGCCACCATGAGGGGATTTAAGGCCGTCCTTGCCCCCGTGTTAAACACAACCGCTCGAGACTCGGATAGAGTCAAAACCATGTACTAATGAAGTGAATACAATCTTTTCTATTTTTCATCATCACGATGCCCGCCTTCATCGTCGTCTCCTGATTCCTGTGGTGACGACCCACCTCACCCGGTCGAGATTATATCAATGCATCCTATCATCCCTCATGCAACTGCTTCCTGACGCCAAAGATTTCTCATCGTGGTCCGCTGCCTGCGATCATTCATTCTCCACCTTGCGCCGTCTTCTCACGACGCCACCTATTCTTCGCCATTTTGACCCTCAAGCCCCTACTGAAGTCCATACCGACGCAAGTGGTGTAGGCCTTGGCGCTGTGCTTGCACAGTGTCATCCTGGGCACGCAGAATACGTCGTGGCTTATTCAAGCCGCACGCTCACCAAGGCGGAGGGCAATTACAGCGTCACGGAAAACGAGTGCTTGGTCATCGTCTGGGCACTTGGCAAGTTTCGCCCTTTTTATATGGCCGCTATTTTGACGTAGTGACCGACCACCATGCGCTGTGTTGGCTTTCGAATTTAAAAGACCCATCTGGCCACCTCGCTCGCAGGACCCTGCGAATGCAGGAGTATGACATACGCGTGGGGTATCGTTCCGTGCGGAAGCATTCCAACGCAGACGCTTTTTCCCACTCACTGGTTTCTCCAGACGTCACTCGTGAATCCCCCTGTGAGCGCACGTTGTCATCTCTTGACTTCGACACTATTGCTGCCGAACAACACAATGACCCCTGGACCTGCATGACTTTTAGACCTTCTCTCGGATACGTCACCAGCTCCGGCTTCTCCAACACTTCGGCGCCAGGTTCCGCATTTTGCGATCCGTGATCAGCTTCAGCACCGGCGCAACTGTACCCCTGAGGGACGTACGTGGCTGCTAGTAGTCATCCCGAGAGCCTTGAGATCAGAGATCTGTTCCTCTGTCCATTCGGACTCCCAGTGTGGCCACGCCGGCGTTTTCAAGACGTACGAACGAGACTTAGGCACCGCTACTATATTGGCGGAGAATGTACACTATTGTTCGGAACTTCGTCCGTTCTTCCCGTGAATATCAGCAACGCAAATCTCTGCTGCACCTCTCAGCCGGTTAACTCCAACCCTTGCCATGCCCATCTCAACCCTTTGATCGCGTTGGTGTCCTACATGGCCCTCTTCCCTTGACTATGCCCGGCAACCGGTGGATTATAGTTGCCGTTGACCACTTAACACGCTATGCATCGACTGCTGCCCTCCCAGCTGCTACTGCGCAGTAAATCGCCACTTTTATGCTGCGCGGTTTTGTGCTTCGTCATGGAGGCCCTCGTGAACTCCTAAGTGATCGAGGCTGCACATTCCTGTCTTAAGTCGTCGAAAAATTGCTTGCTGAATGAGCTATTGTTTATCGCACATGCACCGCCTATCATGGGCAAACCAATGGTACTACGGTACCAATGTACTACGGTACCTAATTCTTCCATTCGTCCCCTACGCCTACAATACTGCTACGCAAGCCATTACCGCTTTCTCCCCCTTCTATCTTCTTTATGGCCGTCATCCTTCTCATACAAGTGATACCAATCCGCCCTACCACCTAGACGCTTTTTTAAAGACGATAGTCTTTCTTGGGGAACTTAAACGCTGCAAAATTTGGTCTGTCTGTCTGTCTGCCTGTCTGTCACCCGATTCAGCCACCCGGCCAAAGTTTAACCACTTGCTTACCGCCACACTACTTAAACTGGTACGGCTGTTCATACTTGTGAACGTTATCGATCACAAAGTAAATATTACGCATATCTGAGGCGCAACATCACTAGGTAAGTATTAGGAGGTGTGTTCCTTTAATAGAAAATACATAGATACGTAACTCTAAAGACCCTAGTTTCTTAAGCTGCGCTGAAAATGCCATGCTATGCGCGCCGACGAACGACGTTCCCCGACTGCGCACCGACGAGCGCCCTCTGCCATGGAGGAAGGAAACCCTCTGCACAAGCTCATGTTTCCCGATGTATTGCAAGATGGCGTCCATGTCTCACGCAGCGCCTCCTCAATTTTATCTATGCCAGCCAGATGCGGCCGATTCAACATAAAGGAAGCGCTGTCTGAGGCAGGGCAAAACATAAATGGCCGCTTGATGAAATAATGCGGTAAAATGAAATCTGTTCAAACAAACCTCCATTGCATTTATCATGCCAGGACGGAAATGGTAGGAGAACAGCATCACGGGTGGCCGCGGATCAGACCAGCACTCATGTAGTACGGCCGGCAGAAGACTATCGTCTTTCGACGACATTTGCAGCGAAGCACGCAGATACGCGGCAATTTTTTTTGTTACGGGAACATTTGTTGAATACACTGTCATTAAGCACGGATTATAGCTACTCTCATCATCCGTTTACCATCTTTGCTGCCATATTTAACGCTTTTTTTGTGCTTGCTCTACTTGATGCGCCATTGTAAGCAGGAAGGTGCAGTTAAATATACACTACCTACACATAGTGTACAAGCAAATGTATTAGGCGTGCTCCATGCAATTTGCACATTGACAAAAAAGTGGCCTCTCGTGTGCGTAGCGCATGCGAACGCTACGTCAGTTCTTTATCATGAATATGGACTACACGCAAAAATACAGAAATATTGGAGGACGCTTAAGCTTCGCCTTTAAGAGTAGAACGCGATAGCGCTATCGGGCCCCGTTCGCATCGCATTTTTCTTTCAGTGGGCCTCACTGCAACACAGAACGTGAGAAAGCCAGCTTACAAAGACCAAGCTTACACCAATCTCCTTAAAGTCGGCATCACTCTTGAACAAAAATGCATTACTGGGAAGACGTTTTTCCAGGGGCAATATATTTCGTCTTATTTTAAAATGTGAAGGCCCTAGCACCTTTTTTTATTATTTTATAATTTGTTTGCTATTGCCCCGACGCGCGCGCGTGTCCAAAACGCACTAGGCAGGCGAAGTCCCAATTTGACCTGCCGAGGATGCGAGCGCCATCTGGATAGCCATTTCGCAAGTAAACTACCCGAGCGCAATGGAAATGCTGGAAAGGGGGTTCACGTTTGAGTTTCCTCGTAACAGAATTACGTATTCTTGTTCATTCAAATTACAATCCGACGCCACCATGTCTGTAGGTTGTTGTCAAGCCGTACTTTACCATTTTTCTGACGGATTTCACTGTGAGAAATTCAGTTTTCGTTCACCAAAACCTTGCATTGGGTGGAGGGCCTGCGCGGTCGGGGTGGTTGGGGATGATTTTTTTCTCCTCTACGGACGCCGACACCCACGCCGACGCCGGATTTTCTGCGACACAGGCCACTTAACGCTAACACGGTAAAACAGATCGTGGTTTGCGCATGGCCTGTGGTGCCTATTGACGCCCCTATCATGCGAGACATCTTACTTTAGGTGTCCGTTTTAGCCTCCTCTAACCAAAATTTTAGCGCCTAAAATCCGGCCTCTAATTCTAAGTTATTTTTACACCTCTCAGGCCTTCAGTCATTAAGCCAAGATCTCAAAAGGCAAAATAATATAAACGCAAAGATAACAATTCGTCTCTCGTTGTACTTTTCAGGCGGGACACTGCACGATTTAACACAAGTTCGATCACTCATTCTTACTGCGAAGAAGACGAGACACATAGCGAAAGTAACAGCAGATCTTACATTTTGGAGGCGCGGCAGGAACATGATCGAGGATTGAATGGCGTAATCTTGTTGTTCTTCTGCCTCGGGTATGCACTTTTCCGTGGCATAACAGTCGTCCGCATATTCGCATTCCGCATTCGTCGAGCTAACTTTAATATCTTGTGAGCACGTGTTCCAAAGTCTCCTCGGCGTCTAGAAATTAAAAAAAGTTGTCTGAATGACGTCACATTGCAAATTCTAGAGATGTAAAATCCATGCGCCTGTCTACCTGCCTATGCATTATGGTTCGGCGAAAAATATCTGCGTGGGGTTACCGCTAAAAGAGCTGCTGTTAATATGACTTACACCACAATGGAATGCCAATAAGTACAAAGATAACATTGCGGCTGTGGGATGATCGCTGCGTTAGAATATTCTGACAGGCAAAGTGATTATATTGCGGTAATTGCAACAACCTCTTCAATTGAAGGAAAACGTCTGACAAGCATTACATTAGCCGCCCTTTTATTTACTCGATAAAAATCAAATACTGGGAGCCCACCTTATTGCAACAAGGGCAGTAAGAGGCAGGATACTCCTGGTGTCCTAAGCGTCCGTACTCGTAAAACACACCATATCGGAAATGGGCCCATTCATGCACGAAGGTGTAGGCTGAAATACAAAAGAGAACGAGTCAGTGTTATGCGATGGCGAGATGCCCCTTTCAAAGCTTTCTAACGAAAATATGCAATGATGGCAACGGAGGTTTGAACGTGACCTCAGCTACTTTTACCTAAAAAAAAGTCGCAGTTTCACCCGAACGGCGAAGCATCCATTGCCATAGCAAATTAGTAGAGAGCTATACGAAGCAAGGATAGTAGTTTAATGGTTCTTATAAAGTTGTAAACATTCCTTACTAACTAAATAAAAAAATTAAATTCTGGGGTTTTGCCTGCCCAAACCACGATCTGATTATGAGGCACGCCGTAGTGGGGGACTCCAGAAATTTGGACCACCTGGGGTTCTTTAACGTGCACCTAAATCTAAGTACACGGGTGTTCTGTCGGCCTTATTTCGCCCCCATCGAAATGCGGCCACCGTGGCCGGGATTCGATCCCTCGACCTCGTGCTTAGCAACTCACTAAACTAACTAGACTCACTAGATAAGCACGGTGTCATGCGCGCACAAGTAAACATGAAGACAGCTCGCTCGATGACCGCGGAAACTCGCTTTGAAAACGCCGTAGTGAGAAAACGCGCCAACAGCAGCGAGCAAATTGACCTACCCGCTGTTTCTCGTCTCGCTTCAACGCGAACTTAACATCGAAAGCAAAGCGCATGCGAAGCTACCGGCACTCGGCGAATGCACTTTGTCCCCATCGCAGATAGCTGTGAAGATGAGGCCCGCGCGGACGGGCACTTCGCCCACGTCACAGATCGCTTTCATGATATGGGCGGCGTGCGCGCTGGGAGCAGCAGCTGTCTATATTTTGCTTCAGCCGGCGCGCGCGGCGGCAATGGCAGCCTAGCGTAGTTTGTGTTTTGACACCGCTGATTTTGACGTCGGTGATACGAGCGAGCTTCGCAGCGATTTAGCGACAGATCCTGGCATTTCTAGTCCGCCTTGCTTCTCGTCGGATGCGCGGGGGACAGCGGCAGCAAAGCGTCTTCGCCTTGCTGAAGTGCTTGAGACGCTCGACGGTGACAGCAGCGAAAGCTGCTAGAGCTCAACTTGAGATGATCTTCGCAGGCGGAAACGTTGAGGAATGCGTCGGCGCTGCACAAAAGTATGTAGTACGTGGCCGCAAACGGTGACAGCGTTAAGCCCGACAGATTACAAGATGATCAGGCGTGTTTTGCCGCTCTCCTGCAGAGAATGGTGGGACGTCGATTGCTATTAGTCACATGGTACATTTCTCCTCACAAGTCCCCCTCCCACCTGCTCTCCGAATGCACGCCGTATTCCAGTGGCGGGTCGAGTGTCCCTGCATAACGCAACCGCCCCCCCCCTCCCCCCCCACCCTCTCCGTGGCACCGCCCGCGTGCTTCGCTAGCGCAAGACCGTGCGCTTCCGGCCTGCCTTCCTCCCTCGCGTGCGCTACATTGACCCGCGACTGCAGGCTCACCCTCGTACGCTTTCACTCGCACCCACAGCGTACGGCGCGCGGCGTTGATTTTATCGCCGTAGGACTTCATACGGAAGCTCACGGCAACGACGACGATGGCGGCTGCAGAAATGCGCTTTGAGTGTTCATATAATTGCGATAGCAATAAAATGAAAACGCATTTAAACTTTCATGACACTCAAGAATACCTAAAATATTAGATAATCTGAATTTTAGCATTTCTTCTTCTGTACGTAGATGCTGCAACGCTGGGGTCGATACATTTGCGAAGGGAAGTAATGCAGCGCGCGCACACATTATTATTGTATATATTACGAGGGACTTTAATTTTGCTTTTATGGAGGAGTTAATTGGAATAATAACCGTTTAGTTACGCGCAACTGCAGTGCATATATGATGAACACGTTTAATCAATGGACTGCGTTGGATTGCCCTCCAACGAAAGCGTGGATGGGCAATACGTAGGAAGTTTTTTGTTCGAGCGCTAACTATTGGTATTACACGTAGTTACTGAATACTAATTACTTCTATTTTTGACTGTTGTATTATGCCTTAATTAAGCGTAACTAGACTGCTGTCCACATACCCAGCATTCTAGTTCTGCATGTAAATTCACCGATCCAGTGAATATTCTCCACATTCCAAGGAGAATACGATATTCAGTACTTCAGTTGGACATGCGCATTTACTTAGAAAGATTCATGTGGTACTCCTTCTCCAAATACACAAAACACTTATAGATGTCGTTGAAAAAAATGGCTTGTTGCTCATAGGTTCTATTTTTTTCCACAGTGTTTCCTTTAACTGAGCATTACTTTCTATTTTATTTGAAGTTCTAGACTGATGCAAGCACAGTAAAGCATTTTCGAGCGTGGAACACAGCTCATTTCAGTTCTCACTTTACCTTTAACTTACGTCCAATCTGTACACCGGGCTTGATGCCACTCTAGCACTACTTTTAATCCGCCCCTCTCTTTGTAAACTCCAAGTGTTATCTGCCTGTCCGACAATCAAATTTTTCCTGAGTAATGTGGACCAATCTAGATCATCATCATCGCGATCATCATTCTGTTCATTCCCACCGCAAGACGAATGCTTCTCCCAGCGATATTTAATTGCTCGCGTCTTTAGCCACTGGCACAATCTTGACACAGCCTGACTCCATCAAATTCTCTGTTGTCCTCGACTGCCCTATCGTTTCCTTAGCACCCATACTGTAGCTTTTTTAGGCCTACTGTTATCTGCCTTGCGTACAACCGGACTTGCCCGCTTCGTTTTTTTTTCTTCATAAGCGCAAATAGAACGTCGGCGACCCCGTTTGCTCTACAGTTCACACCACTGTTGTCTTACTTTCTCTTAAAGGGCCCCTCGCCAAGCCACATGGAAAATTTTGGTTATACGCGGGAAGTTGTTGAACGTTTAGTTGTTACTTGGCAGCAGAGCCGGCGGGCGGAGCATTCGCTAAGAATCTACTTGCATTCAAAGGTTTGGATGACCCTTGAAGCCATCTGTAAATCCGCAGGCCGTTGACTGTGGAACGCAATGAGGACCCGTGCTGTGGCTGGCTGAGTGTATCTGCACCGACTACTGCAGCGAAAGGCACACAGCCTAATTTCGGGACCACGTATGAGACGTCACCTGCTGGACCCGATAAAACAACGCTCCGATCGCCTTTCGGGCACCTGGCAAGGTGGATTTAGCTAAAGTGGTGGCGAAGGCTAGGCCCAAAAGCAGTTCAGCGCGACTGCAGCATAGCCACAGGCTGGGGAGCGAAACACTCATATAACGACATATAAAATTACAAATGGGAATACTATGCATGAACAGAAGAGCAATAAGTATTTTAGAATATGCTTTTCTGAAAAGGTAAATTTTATCAATACATTATGATAAATTAATTTTTCCACACTCTTGTGGCGCCCTCTGTTTATGAATGTGTAGTGCATTGGCAGCGCGACCTTGCAGGCCTTGTTTCGGTTTCCGCCCACAGTGACGGGAACTTTCGAAGCGATTTCTTATCGCTAGCTGTCTGCTACGTCGCGCCTGGGAACGTGTATAATTGGATAGCTCACCGGTCTAAAAATGCCCCTTTTGCGAAGTTTTTTGTCGTCTTTGCTTGGTCAGGCCCCGGAAACTCCGCTGGTTTTTTGTCCACGCGAATTGCAGCGCCATCCATGAGATGGACGCGGAACCAAAATCGCTTTTCCTTTTTTTTTTCTTGTCAACCCTCTCTCAACTTTGTCGTTTCTCTCTCGCCTTCAACTATCGGCGGCGCGGCCCGCGCTCGTCGTCGGCCGTGCTGATAACGGCCAAAACGACAGAAATCTTTTTTTCGTGCATTATACGGTCAGTTTTTCGCCTTCCGTGCTAGCAGTGTGGTCAGTGTGGTAACCTACCGTTGCACGTTTGTCGGCTTTTTTTCCGCCATGTCTCGCAGCTGTCGCTGTTCGTGTGGGGTTCCGTGGTGTACGAACACATCAAGACGAAGTGAATCATGCGACGTGAAATTCTACCGTATCATTAAAGAAAACAGGTGAGCACCATGCTGATTACTTCCCGTTTTTTATTTGTGATAGTAATTGTGTGCAGTCGTAGCCGCATTTTGTTTTCTAAGCCCATGCATCCTGCATTTTAAGATTTCTTTAAACATCTGTGCTTGAGCAGAACAAGACAAAAAAACTTGTATATCTATGGGGGCGTGTCTATTCGTTCCCTTCAAAGTTGTTGTGCATGCAACGCCATATATAAAACAACCAAACATCTTTCGCAGCCGTTCATTCTGTCGCCAGATCGTATTATGGCTAGGGTTCCCGATGATGAACGGCGCTCAATTGTCGATCTTTCCCTGAAAGGTTATTCCCAGCGGTATATTGGCGCTTTAGTTAATAGGCCCCTGAAGACTGTGAACAGGATAATTCAAGCCTACAAGTATGAAGGTCGCATTCAGGATGCACCCCGCGCGCCCCGCCCTAAAGCTACCACAGACGATGAAGACGTCCTCATAGTTGCAGCTGCTGTTCGTAACCCTTTCTTGCCAGCCCCAGCAATACGCGAGGACTTGGATTTGGACGTTTCGGACACCACTGTTCGACGTCGCCTGCGTACTGCGGGCCTTCGCAGTCGCGTCGCAGCGCAGAAGCCACTACTAACGGCGGCAAACAAGGACGCACGACGGCAGTTCGCTGAGCTGCACGAAGCATGGACATCAGAAGAGTGGGGTCGCGTCATCTTTTCGGATGAGTCGACGTTTTCGACGCGACAAGACCAAAGATTGCGTGTTTGGAGACTACCAGGCACACGGTGAGGCAAACTTCCTGCTTTGAAAAGCAATTGTTTTAGTTAACGTCACAATGCCACGCAGGAACGACCCGGACAACGTGCAAGGTGTTTCTGCCAGTGGGAGATCGAGTGTGAACGTGTGGGGTGCTGTTTCAAGATATGGTTTAGGGCCCCTGCAACGTATACGTGGACACTTATCGTCGGAACAATACTGCAACATTTTGAACAATGTGCTGTTGCCATATGCGAGCAGTTTATTCCCAGACGGTGATTACCTGTTCCAACAGGACCGGTCACCGATACACACGGCGCGGGCTGTCAAGGAGTTCCAGGCGGAGCAGCACATGCAGCTACTGGAATGGCCTCCGAAAGGAGCGGACCTGAATGTGATAGAAAACGTGTGGGGCCGTCTGAAAGCTTCTTTGGCAAGGAAGCCCCTTTATTCCGCGACTTCGGACCAGTTGTGGGCGCAAGTCAGCAACGAGTGGGAAAGGCTGAAAGCCGATCGGGAATATGTTCGATCACTTTACGACTCGTTACCGTCCAGAATAGCTGCAGTCGTTGCTGTAAGTGGTCACATGACTCGCTATTAGATTTGCTCATGTTTTTATATTTGTTCTCATGGTCTTGTTTAACTTGAATTGCAAAAGTGCAATTTTCTTGAATAAAAAGTTTAATAATTATCCCTCTTACACTCACTTTTTTCCTTCACGCGCCAATCTTCAATCCAGATGGACCTTGAAATGCAGAAGGTATCAGCTCAGCGAACAAAAAATGCGGCTAGCAGACGACGAACAAGCGTATCGATGACGTGATGCGCGCGGTGGAAATGGCTGTCCGATGGTGAGGCAGCAGTTGGCTGATTTAAATTAAATTATGGGGTTTTACGTGCCAAAACCACGATCTGATTATGAGGCACGCCGTAGTGGGGGACTCCGGAAATTTGGACCACCTGGGGTTCTTTAACGTGCACCTAAATCTAAGTACACGGGTGTTTTCGCATTTCGCCCCCATCGAAATGCGGCCGCCGTGGCCGGGATTCGAGCCCGCGACCTCGTGCTCAGCAGCCCAACACCATAAGTTGGCTGATTTGAAAACACCACAACGATGCAGTAAATCTTCATGCCAACAAGCAGCGAACATAAAGCTCCTGATAAATATAGTACCACCTGTGCGTATCGCAAGGAACACGTGTGTAGGTGTGCGCTTTGCACTTATTTCTAATTGCTCGCTATCGTTCAAAAATGCGTTTCTGGGAATTAAGGTTGACATATCACAACTAGTACTCTGCCGTGATGGGAAACGAGTTCTGTTTTGTATGTTCCAACTGCGATGTTATAATTTATGATCTTCACTGTTCTTCAGGATGGAAGCGTTTTTAACCTACGCAGGAAGGATGGACCTAATGGGTTTGCCCAGAGACAAGGTCAACAACCGCAGAATATGCTCGGGGCACTTCATGGAGGAGGATTTTATGGACCGAGCGAAAAGCAGCCCGTGAGAAGCTATTCTGCGCATTGGCCATTAGATCAATTACAATAAATGTTTTTTACATGTGCGTACATGGAACCCCATCCGCGTTTTGTTGCATTCTATAGTGTGTTGCACTGTCCTGTCCAATTCTGGTGTTCGCAAACGAACACAATAAAGTGAGTCCAAAGAACTGTTGTGTTGTAAGTGCAATTATTTTTGAAATATAATTTGGGCGCATGCTTGCTTGATAGTAATAATGAACGGCACTGCGTGCATGAAAACGCAAAAAGAATCCACTGCGCACATGCACGCAGCACGAATGCACGAATGGCACGGCCGGACAGGAGAGGAGCGCGGAGCGCGCGCTTTGGTCCGGCAGTGCGTCTGATAACGCCTGCGACAAAAAAAAAAAAGAAAAAAAGCGCGCCGTGGACAGCTAAAGAAATAAAAAAAGAGAATTGCGCGTTGCATGAAGGGAGGGTGAGGCGAGGCTTGCGAGGAGGAATAGGAAAGTCAAGAGGGAAAGGAGAAAAGAGCGGTACAACGTTATCATAAAAAAGGAAGAAAACAAAGTGCTATAGCGAAAGGGGGAGGGTAAAAAAAATTGGGCCGATTTTCTTTATTTTTTTATTTTTTTCGCCACCGTAGTGCCGTCATCCATCCGCTAGGGCCTAACTGAAGTGTGCCTTGGCGCTAGCGTCGACTGAGCGTCTGCTATAAATGAACCATAGGGAGGTATAGGAAGATTCACCCCCCTGGCTCGGTCACTTCTCTGTCACCGCTTTTTAAGATTTGCACACCGCTGCAGCATATGTCTTGCTCCCGTCGTTTAGTTCAGCGTGCGGCCGGTGCCAAGTCTTTTTTCGTTGTTGTATCACGCGTCACACAGTTCGTTTGAAGAGCTTAGCGCTTCATTTCAAGATGAGCTTGCGGCATGTGAAGAAACCATTAAAAAAACGATGATCCGTGGCACACTGCGACAGCGCGGACTGCACCGCTTCCCCCTGGACTTTCACAGGTGAGCTCTTGCCAGTGTTGTCTTCTCTAGGTATGCGCAATAGCCTCCAATACGCTTTTTTTCGGGCTGCTCGCGCCTGTTTCATAGCTGTAGACATTTCATGCGTACTTGGCTTCAAGTTTTAGACAATATTTATGTAAACTGCAGGGCACACACTTGTAGTCTTGAGGTATGTGTAAGAGTTGTACCATTTGTCTTACTTATTGTGAGTTTCGTGCAACCGACTGTCACCAACGTGAACTTGATACCGGGCTCTCAGGAACAACAACGTGCCTGCTACTGACCGCAAGGCCAATTTAGAACCAACTGTCCGGCCTGACAGCTCTGAACACGACAATATTTGATTTTCGAACACCCTGAAGCCAATTTGCGGATCCCCTCGCATCCGGGAGTATTGAAACTCAGCCACGTGTATGCGCGCGGTCTTGAGGGTGCCTTGACTGAATACGCTCAGCAGGAGTATTGCCTTCCTTCTATACATTGTTGCAGAGGGCAATTTCTCACTTATGCCGACCCATGGTGTATGTGCAGCCCGCAGTCTCCTTATGCTTCGAGGTGGACGTTCTGAGTTATCGTGACCGAATTTCAGCCAGGAACATCGGTACCTATTTTGTCGTACTACTATCGCTTTCCCTGAGCGCATAGCAGACATTGCCGAATGTTCTGCGTCTATGGCAATGGACAGCACAGTCCAGACACTAAGCAATATCGACATCAATTCAGACCTTTCGGAGGAAAAGCAGGAAGAACTGCGCGAGTTGCTACTTCGGTTCAAGGAGTGCTTCGTATCTTCTAAGGTACACCAGGCGCCCATCCCAATACACCGAATAATCACGTATGACGATTCCCGTCCCATACGCCTTATCGATACGCCTTATCGCGGCGTATCGGCGAAAGAGCGCAACGCGATAAATGCACAAGTGAGAGAAATGCTTGACACGACGTCATACAACCATCCCAAAGCCCTTGGTCGTCGCCGGTGGTCCTCGTCAAAAAGAAAGACCGAATGCTTCGGTTCTGCGTTGACTATCGAAAGTTGAATAAGGTCACAAAAAAAAAGACGTTTATCCGCTTCCGCGGATCGATGATTCGTCAGATCGACTGCGGAGAACCAGGTAATTTTTATCTATAGATCTCACGAGCGGATATTGGCAAATCGAACTCGGCAAACGACATCACGATTAAAGTTAGCCCGGGTGGACTTCACGAATTTTAAGTGCTCCCATTCGGCCTGTGTTCTGCACCGGCCACATTTCAGAGAATGATGGACACTGTTCTGACGGGTCTGAAGTGGCACAGTTGCTTAGTATACCGAGATGACGCCGTTGTGTTTGCGGCGACCTTCGAAGAACATCTGAAGCGTTTAGAGGTGGTACTTGAGGCGCTCCGCTCTGCTAATCTCACACTACAGCCAGAAAAGTGTCACTTCCGTTACGAAGAGGCTGAAGTTTCTCGGGCATTTTGTGAGCGCCGACGGCGTCCAGCCTGGTCCAGAAAAAACATCTGCTGTTGCTACTTTTCTGACTCATCGGGACAAGAAAGCAGTACGCCGCTTTCTGGGTCTGTGTGCGTACTATCGTGTGCGGCCGAAGGCAAGAAAAAGAACTCTCGGATGTGGTCGACGAGACCGGTATGGCCAACGCAATTTTTTTACCTTGGTTTTTTCCAGCAAAAGGTGTTCGCTCTTGCCCCTTAAACATGCGCACGACGTACCCAAATGTGTGCAATGATGCCGACCTTTGCTGGCTTAAAATGTCAATCAGCATATCTCTGTGCAAAATCAGGCGTCCTGGTTCAAGGTCATCACCGTAGAACTATGTTATGTATGCTTCGTCTGTCTGCCCTATCTCAAGCTGCTCAATGTGGGACTTACGCTGCCGCATATCAGGTGGATACATGTAGTTTAACGAAGACAGCACTGTGTCAAGTACTTCATAGAACCTCTGGCGGTACATGTCACTCGCTGATGGAAACACGTGAGCTGAGGAACCTTCTTGATAATGGCGTGGAGTCGTCTTTCGCCTAGCGGCTAAAACACAAGGGTCCTCAACTTCCCCTTTTCCTGTCTCTGCCATACATATGTTGGTCACGCGCTTCATTTTGGAGTTAATCTGCGCCGAGTTCAAGCTTGGGCCATCGGAGATGGCTGGTCCCTTCGCGTGCGCTGTCTCCACGCGCGCCTAGTGTTATGTTTCCGCTGGTGCTTATACGGTGGAAAATATACGCTCTTTTTCAGCGTCAGATGGGTTCTGGCGAAGTACCGATAAACGAGGTGCCCACTATTGGTTTTGTCGTTGGTGCTCATGCTGTGTTTGTAGCCGGTGCACACTGCAAAGTCCGCAGCCGCGGTAGAAGCGATCTCGACGTCTGTTTTCTATTTCTCGTTTTATTGCAACAGCAATTGTATCGACACTCCAGGCAAATTTTCGCCGTCGTCGTCGCCGTGATATCCCGCATAAATTCGAAACGCCATATGAGTGAGCGACACATACACTACGGGTGCGATAAAAAACCCGTAACGCTGAGCCGGAATACTTGATTATTTATTTATTTATTTATTTATTTATTTATTTATTTATTATTTATACATACTGCAGCCCAATTGGGCTATCGCAGGAGTGGGAGTGTACATTAGATAAAACATCAGAACATTCGTCTGCACAACTCAACTTCAACACCTTGAAAATCAGCATTGTTACAAAAATGAAACATAAACACAGCATGAATCAACCTAATTGATATAAAAATTCCTCTAAAGGTAACGACCTAGTCTCACCTGGCACTAAGTTCCATTTTTCAATCGTACGAGGAAAGAAACTGTACTTAAATAAGTTAGTGCGCGGTTGAAATGGTGCAAGGTTGAGTTTGTGGCTATTCCTTGTAGGTTTCAATTTAGCAGGAGACAGATAGTTGTTCGTTGATGAGTAGCGTGGGGTGTTAATGAGAACATGCAACAATTTAAGAGATTCACGATCGCGCCGCTCGGACAGAGGTTGTAGACCTAGTGCAACAAGGTGAGATGAGGGTGAGAAGTTCCAGTCATAACGACGGTATATGAAACGGATTGCTTTCTTTTGAACTGATTCGAGAGTGTTAATGTCAGATACCTTATAAGGATTCCAGATGGGGCAGCCATATTCGAGAATGGGTCGGATGAGCGATTTATATGTTAGCAGCTTTGTTTCACGTGGAGCTTTTCGCAATGTGCGATTTAAGTAGCCTATTTTCTTTGGTGCTTTACTGCATATGTATTCAATATGCCTTGACCACGACATGTTAGGTGTGAAGATGAGGCCAAGGTACTTATATTCGGACACCCGTGCAAGGCAAGAGCCATTAAATGAATAATTAAACAAAGAAGTAGAGGTGCGCTTACTGAAAGATAAAGTGACTGTTTTTAAAAAGTTTATATTCATTTGCCATTTGTCGCACCACCTGCAAAATTGGGCAAATGAATCGTTAAGTGATATGTGATCAGCATTCGTATAATTACGTTATAAAGCACGCAGTCGTCCGCATAAAGGCGTATTTTTGCGGATACACAGTTTGGCAAATCATTTATATACAATAAGAACAAAAGTGGCCCCAGGACAGAGCCCTGGGGAACGCCGGATGACACATTTACTATAGACGAGTTTGAGGAATTAAACGAGACATACTGGGAACGGTTATGTAAAAAGCTAGCGATCCAGTCAACTAAGGATGAATTATTAAGTATAGCGCGAAGTTTATGGAGAAGTTTTGAATGTGTAACAGAGTCGAATGCCTTGGAAAAATCTATGAATATGGCATCAATTTGATTTCCACTGTCCAGAGCGTAAGAAATGTCATGTGAAAATTCTACGAGCTGAGTTATAGTACTAAGTCCGCGACGAAAACCATGCTGGGCATCACTCAAAATTTTATTATTTTCAAGAAACTCCATAATATGCCTAAAGATTATATGTTCAAGAAGTTTACATGATTGAGACGTTAATGAGATCGGACGATAGTTTAATGGTGACTGTTTGTTGCCGGATTTATGCATTGGAAGAATTTTTGCCAATTTCCAAGCCAAAGGAACTGTCGAGGTAGATAAAAACTTTTGGAAAATTACAGTCAAATACCGGCTAGTCCAAGCACAATATCTAACAAGAAAAGCGTTGTTAATGCCATCGGGGCCACAAGATGTTTATCTTCTAAGTGCAGAATTAGATTCAAAACACCTTCGAGAGACACGGTAATATCGCCAATTGAATGATGCGAGTCATGAATGAATGCAGGTATGTCGAAGTTATCAGTTGTGAATACTGATTGAAAATATTCGTTGAATGCGGTGGCGATAATTAAAGGGTCACTGGAAGGTACATTATTTATAACAACTGTATTTGTGGACAGGTGTGTATTTGTGGACAGGTGTATTTGTGGACAGGATGGACAGGTGTAAAACGTTTACGCGTCATTCTTATACTGGCGTGCCCATCATGACAAGATCTCATATGATTGCACTACAGGAAAGATTGCGGTCCAGGACAATGATGGCGAGTCTGTACAACAGGGCAAACTCAGTGGAAGGCTAAGAATGCCGATACGCTGTCTTGTGAAGGGGAATTCTTCGCGGACATTTCGTAGACAAATTCATACAAGTCAAAAAGAAAGACAGCAGCTTGCGCTTCTGCATCGATTACCGCAAGTTAAACCAAGTCACGAAGAAAGACGTCTACCCGATGCCACGCATAGATGATTCGCTGGACAGGCTGCGGGATGCACGTTATTTTTCATCAATGTACCTCCAAAACGGGTATTGGCAGATAGAGGTCGATGAGAGAGATCGTGAGAAAACGGCCTTCGTGACCCTCGATGGTCTTTACGAATTTAAGGTACTTCCTTTCGGTCTGTGCTCACCGCCAGCCACTTTTCAGCGTCTAATGGACACCGTACTATCAGGCCTGATGTGGCAAATTTGCTTGGTCTATTTAGACGACGTCATAGTGTTCTCAGCTACATTCGAGGAGCATCTAAGCCGGTTACTCACTGTTCAACAAGCCATACGCTCGGCTGGCCAGACGTTAAAGCCCCCAAAATGTCATTTTGGTTTCAGTGAACCGTGCTTCCTTGGCTACGTCGTGAGTTACGAGGATTATGACCTGACCCAGGCAAAATAGATGCTGTCGCAAAGTTCCCCACACCGCATGACAAGAAGGCAGTGAGGCGCTTCTTGGGGCTGTGCGCCTATTACCGGCGGCTCATTGCGAACTTCTCACGTATTGCTGCCCCGTTAACACGCCTTACACGAGACGATGTTCCCTTTCTGTGGGGTAAAAATTTGCAAGTAGCATTTGACGAACTACTCCAGCGCCTGCAAACGCCTCCAGCTCTTGTGCACTTTGATCTGAAAGCCCCTACAGAACTTCACACCGATGCGCGCAATGTTGGTCTGGGGGCCATACTGGTGCAGGGACAAGACGGTTCCGAAAAAGTAATCGCCTACGCCAGCCGAACTCTCTCTCGTACGGAAAAAAAAAAACTACTCGACTACCGAGAAGCAATGCCTCGCCGTGGAGTTAGCGGTTACCAAATTTCGCCCGTATTTGTACGGCCATTGATTCAAGGTTGTCAGCGATCATCGTTCTCTTTGTTGGCTGACTAGCTTGAAAGATCCATCTGGCCGTCTGGCGCGCTCGAGTCTTAGGCTTCAGGAGTTTGACATGACCATAATTTACAAATCAGGGAAGAGGCACACCGACGCCGACTGCCTTTAACGGTCACCCGTCGAACCCGCAGGTACCGATGACATGAACGTGGACGCTGCATTTTTACGAGTCGTCGACACCGTCACCATTTCACAGGAGCACGCCATGACCCAGAGCTGCTCCCACTAATTAATTTCTTGGAAGGCCGAAGTAAAGACGTCCCACGACTCTATGCCAGGGAACTGCCGTCGTTTTGTCTGCGGAATGATGTTCTCTATAAGAATAACTTTTCTGCCAGCGGCAGCACGTACCTGCTTGTCGTACCAGCATCAGTTCGAAAAGAAATACTAACAGCATGCCACAATGAAGCCACCTCAGGTCATCTAGGCTACACGAGAACACTGTCCCGACTCCGACGCAAGTACTATTAGCCAAAGCTACCCGCTGCTATGAAACATCATGTACAAACATGTGCCGACTACCAAAGACGCAAAAGACCTCCCGGCAAGTCCGCAGGCCTCTAACTTCCAGTCGAGGTACCAAGACAGCCTTTCACACAAGTTGGAATGAATGTACTGGGTCCATTTCCAACATCTACAGCCGGCAACAAATGGATCATTGTCGCAACCGATTACCTGACGCGCTACGCGGAGCCTAAAGCTACGCAGCGTGGCACAGCAGCCGAAGCGGCTCATTTTTTTATCGAAAACATCGTCCTTCGGCACGGCGCCCCAAAAAGTAGTCATCACAGACAGGGGAACTGCCTTCACTGCAGAACTTCTTGACTCGGTTCTCAGACTAAGTGGTACAAACCACCGGAAAACAACCGCATATCATCCCCAGACCAACGGACTAACCGAGCGGCTTAAAGGGACACTAAAGGGAAACAGTAAGTTCCGCTGGAATAAAAGAGGGACCTTCAGGAATGCATGAAGTTTTTGTTGGGTGCAAAAATATGAGTTATTAGCGGAGAAATTGGTAAACAAAGACCAAATATCTCTTCCTCAATTTCTCTCACCCCAGATTTGGCGCTGAAGCAGTGTCGTCCAAGATTTCATTGCTCTCAGCGAATCAGAATGCGCCATGATACGTCACCGCTTGCGTAAACGGCCGAGGCGCTGGCTGCATCATAGCTGCATGGCCGCTGCGTTTGCGTTTGCCGCGATGGATACCGTTGCTGCCGCTGAACCTTGCAACGAAGAGCTCGCCAGGGAAGCAGGACTGCATTTCAGCGATATTCAGCAAAACGGAGTGCGAAATGATCCTCCGTGGTCGAGCGGTACGTGTTTCCGCGTGCGATGGCGGTGAGCCGCCGGCCGCGCCGGCAGAAAGCAGAGCTTCGTTTTCGTCGATGGAAGGCGAGGCGTCCGGTCCGCCAGGCGACGATGTGCCCGACAGAACAAGCGTAGAAAGTTGCGAACGTAGTCGGTATGGTTATTTCGTGGCTTGATTTAATGACATTCAGCACTGCATCCCGTTTGCTTTATATAATGACATGCAGTTTGTTGCTGCAGGGGCACCAGTAGGGGGTTTGGTGAAGGCCGCATTGAGGGAACAGCTGCTCGAGAAAGGACTGGCCTCTGGGGCACGCCAAGATACTTTCCGAGGGCAGGTTTATATACATAATCTGTGGGCGAGAAATGCAGAGAGCACACCATTGGTTTCTCTGGCTCTTTTGCCGTTTTATCATCGGCAGAGCACTGAGCCATCGCGAACGCCGGGGAGTCGGGACTCATCGTTCGGCACCACATGAAAGGACACAATCGCGTCAACACTGCCGCTGTCCCTGAGCAAGCGCCCTTGGGCAGTTTATACAGCCCTCAACACTACACACACGAGGCATTTTCTGGCTGTTTCCCTCGAAGTCGTCGTTTTTCGAGACACGCAATACACAACCGAACACTACTGTAGAGCGGACCAGGCGCTGGCGATGATGCATTGAGCAAAAACGAAACTACGAAACTATCACGACCGGATGCAGCACCATGTCATTTTTTCTTATTTATTTAATTTTGCGCTAAACTTGTACTTCCTCGTTTGAAACAGTTTAAAAAGTTGGCAAAGGCTGTTTATGTACGTTTAAGGTGTATTTCATTTTGCGTTTTATTAACAGTGATAAATCGCTCTCGACCAATCGCGACCGGCCTGCGTTTGTAATCTCCGACGTCACGAATGTGTAGTGCGGGAAATTCAAAGGGGCGTCAGCACCTATCCTTCAGTTTTTCGTTATTTTCTCTCTTATTAAACATCTGTTTGCAGTAAGAATGGTATGACTGGGATCGTGAAAGGTTCTACCATTTAAGCTCAACTTCAGGTTTCTGTTTAGTGTCCCTTTAATAAGACCCTCGCAGACATGCTCTGCATGTACGTCGACGTGGAGCACAAGAACTGGGATCAGATTTTGCCCTATGTAACTTTCGCTTGCAATACCGCTCGACAAGAAACTAGTCGACTGACACCCTTCAGCTTGCTCCACGGTCATCAAGCCACGACGACGTTGGATGCCATGATGCCGCACGAGTATGATGACATACCTACCGACGTTGTCGAATTTACTCAGCGCGCCGAAGGAGCCAGAAAGCTTGCCCGCGTACGTATCTACTATCAGAAAGACCACGATGCAAAACGATGCAATCTTCGACACAGATCCGTTCTCTACACTCCCGGCGATAGTATGGGTTTGGATACACATACGTCTACCTGGACTTTCCGAAAAACTGCTATGACGATACTTTGGGCCGTACAGAGTGATTGGATGCCTGAGCGACGTGACCTACGAGGTCCTTCCTGACAGTGCCTGACAGTGACAGTAGCTCCAATCGCCGCAAGCACTTAGCCGACGTGGTGCATGTGGTGCGGATAAAGCCCTGTCTGCTTGTTATCGACCACCCAGCACTGATAGCTCCTTTCTTTCGTTTTTTCACGACGCGTTGTTAGAACTAACGGCTTATCCTAATACCCCCATCTTGTTACTCGGGGACTTCAACTTCCCAACTATAGATTGGAGTAATGTTGCGTCATGTCTAACACACAAAAACATGGCTAGCGAATTTATAAACACGTGCTTGCTCTTCGGTCTCTCGCAGCTGGTTAATAAACCTACGCGAATAACTCAACACTCGTCAAATATCCTAGACGTCGTTTTGACGTCACACCCGGATCAGATGCCTCCCCTTACATACGTCAGTGGTCTTACCGATCACACCGTCATCCATGCCACGTTTCCGTGCAACATACTCAAAAGTAAAATATCAAGGAAAGTACTAACACTATATGATAGAGCCGATTATTGCAGCATTAATCGTTCTGTCTTTCACGAGGAACTTGGCCTTACGTATCAACAGCGGTTGACCGAGAGTAACTGGGCGCTCTTCAAAACAGAAATGCTGCGTTTAATGGGTCTTTACATTCCGATTATCACGATCAAAAGAAGAGTGCGTTTCCCCTGGTTCAACACTACTTTAAAACACTTGAACAATAAGAAAAAAACGATTATTTCGCGTAGCCAATTCTTCAGGTTCTCTTTCGGCCTGGGAAAAATACAACGAAGCCACTAAACAATACAACTCATTAAAAGCACGTACAAAACGTGATTTCTTTTCTACTACCCTTCCAAACATGCTGCACTCTAACCCGCGGCGTTTTTGGAAAACAATAAAACCTGATAATAATAGTCCTATTTCCCTATGTGATAACTCTGGCTCACCCATTCCTGACTCGGATATTCCTGAGGCCTTGAACCTTGCATTTTGTTCTATGTTCACGAAAGAATCTACCAATGAAATGCCAAGTTTTCCATTTTTCGATTTTCCACCAATGGGCGGTATTTATTTTAGGCCAGAAGGCATCGTTAAGGTCATAGATTCCCTGAAGTGCTCATCATCCTGTGGTATAGATGGAATCAATGCCAAAGTGTTAAAAAATACGAAGTATGTGTGTAGTTCCATCCTGTGTGTCATTTTTCAGCAATCACTTGACACAGGTACAGTTCCAAGAGACTGGAAAATAGGGAAGGTCATTCCAGTCTTCAAGAAAGGTGATCGGTCTTCCCCAGGTAACTACGGTCCCATCTCCCTGACCAGCGTATGCTCCAAAATCATGGAACACATAATCTACTCTCATGTTGCTAACTTCCTAACTTCGTCGAAATTCTTTCACCCAAATCAACATGGCTTCCGGAGAGATCACTCATGCGAAACACAGTTAGCCTTATTTATTCATGGTATTCATTTAAACCTGGACCGTAACATCCCAACTGATGGTCTGTTCCTAGATTTCGAAAAGGCTTTCGATAAGGTTCCACATTCTCGTCTCTTGCTAAAGTTATCGCGCCTAAACCTTCATCCATTTGTTTTAGGGGCGAAGCTCCTTAGGGTGTGGGTCGTTCCCTTCTCTGTAGTAGTAGTAGTAGTAGTAGTAGTAGTAGTAGTATGTAGCCACCTCTAGTTTATGAATTGCTCAATAGATGGCGTTGTGTGTCCGTATATGTATGTATACGCATATATACATATATATGTATATGCATAGTATAACCGGAAGCCGACTTCCGCTTCCGTTTCCACTGTAGTAGAGTAGCAGTCTGCGTCAGTTGGTACATACTGAATAGTAAAAACCAGTCAAAAGACGAAGGACAGAAAAGAGACGTGGCACACACGACGACTGGACTAACAACTGTTAACAACTGACTGGACTAACAACTGGACAGTTGATAGTCCAGTCGTCGTGTGTGCCACGTCTCTTCTCTGTCCTTCGTCTTTTCACTGTTTTTACTATTCCGTTTCCACTTCCGGTTCCGCTTCCGGTTACACTTCCGGTTCCGCTTCCAGTTCCGGAAGCCAGCTTCCGGCTTCCGGAGAACGCTTCCGGGGTTTTTCTCTCTCGTCCGTAGCTATGGTCGCTGTGGTGCACAAGGGCGTTCGTTCCCGACGCGCGCTCTCTATCTCTCGTCCGTAGCTGTGGTTTACCCGAATGATCCCCCGGAGCTTCGCCCCACTCATCATCATTCACCCCGTGGATATGCTGTGATTTTTTTAGGGGCGAAGCTCCTTATGGTGTGGGTCTGTCCCTCCTCTGTAGTATGTAGTAGTAGTAGTAGTAGTCGTCGTAGTAGTAGTCGTCGTCGTCGTAGTAGGTAGCCACGTCTACTTTTATGAAAAAAAATGAAAGTTGTGTCCGTAGCGCGGAATCGAACCAGGGACCCCTCGCTTCCAAACGCGCGGCGCTAACCACTATGCCACGAAGCGCACACGGACACACGCACCACGATCACAATAAATACCCAACATTAACGAAAGACTGCGCGTTTCTAACGCGTTTGTGCTAGCGCGTTACGGCCTGTGTAAGAAGCTGGTGTAAGACGCTGTGGCCTCTCCGCCTTACCCCCGTATTCATAAACGCTGAGGGCGTCGGCAAACGCGGTGCACGTTCCGGCATGTGTAAACGGCTGCGTAAGACGCTGTGGCCTCTCCCCCTTACTAGAGGATGAATGGATGGATAAAAACTTTATTTCATCTATTTAAATGTGGTTGGGCCCCTATATGTCCGGGAGCCCCCTGGCCGACATCTCTAGGCAGGCCCGGTCCACCAGCCAGAGCTGGTCATCCGAGCAAGTGGCCCGAAGAGCGGCCTCCCACGTGGCAAAGGAAGGGTTGGGAATAGGTTGTATCGCCATGGGCTTGGGGTAGCTCCACAAACAGTGGAAAAGATCTGCCCGGGGTGCTTGGCAGCTGGTACACTGTGGATTATTGAGACCAGGGTAAAATAAATGTGCCAAATATGGGGAAATAAGTGCCTTGGTCTGGATCTGGCGCCAGATTGAACACTGAGGGGGGGTAAGGGAATGGTGAGGGGCAGGTAATTCTCGTCTACCTTTCCTGTAATACGTGGTAATCTGGTGTTAGGTGTAGATCCCCTCCCCGGGTTTTTCCGTGGGCTTGGGTGAGTGGTCGTCCAGAGTCCGGAGGGAAAGACCTCGGACTTGCGCATTAACGCGGTCGTTCCCGGGGGACACACTCATGCCCAGGCACCCACCTGATGGTCACCGGATAGGGAAGCGGACGGATGTTTTGTAAAATATGTGTGACTGTCTTAGGCGCTATGCCTTGAAGGAAGTAACGATATGCACTTTGGGAATCGGTGCAGATTTCTGTAATGGTAGAATCCGCTGCCGCATGCGCCACTGCTAGGCCTAATGCGACCCCCTCAGCAACGTC
Source organism: Dermacentor silvarum (assembly GCF_013339745.2). Classification (NCBI taxonomy): domain Eukaryota; kingdom Metazoa; phylum Arthropoda; class Arachnida; order Ixodida; family Ixodidae; genus Dermacentor; species Dermacentor silvarum. The sequence continues at coordinate 90,983,052 of NC_051163.1, forward strand.
GGTGCGCGCTGTTTTAACCGAGACAGAGATGTTAATGCGTCCGTCCTCCGTCATGGCAGCAACCGTGGCCGTTCCTTCGAGCGGACCGACCGCGGCGTCGACGTAGAGGACGTCTTCGCGATTTTGATAACGCCGGGCGTAGTAATCGGCCCGCGCCTTGCGTCGGCCCAGGTAGCGTTGAACATTCATGTTTCGTGGCAACGGTTTCAGGTGCATGTGAGCCGCGAGTTTTACAGGAATGGGGCACCACGGCTCTTCATTCGGGATCGTGCAGCTTGGCTCGCACCCCAGAGTTCGGAGTAGGTTTCGCCCCGTGGGTGTTCGGGAGAGTCGCAGGAGTTGATTACTTCTCTGTGCCTCTGATTTCTTGGACGGTATTATGGAGACCAGTTTGCAGAAGGCGGGTAGTGCTAGTGCGCACCGGTAGCCTCAGTGCGGTCTTAACCACCCGCCTGATTAGTCTATTAGCCTGATCCAGTTGTTTTTCAGTGAGATGATGATACGGGAGGTGGTACGCGAGGCGACTGACCACCAAAGCTTCAATCATTTGCATGGTGTCCTTTTCAGAGAGACCATGATTGCGTGACGTAATCCGGCGAACCAGTCCTGAGATTTGCTTTATTTGCTTATCGAGGAGGTTCAGTGTAAAACGTGCGTCTAGGTTAGATTGGATGTGTAGACCCGGGATCCTGATTTTATCAACCTTAGGTACTGGTTGACCGTGTACGAACAGGTCTATGCCTGGGTCGGACGTGTAGGGTTTAATCGTGAGAAATTCCGAATTTTCTGGTGAGCAGAAGAGTCCCATTATGTTAATATGCTGTTTGATAACGTTGATAGCTGTTTGGCGGACATCTTGGGCCTCCCCAATGGAGCCTTGTGACATCCATAGGGTCATATCATCAGCATAGAACGCGTGGTGCAATTTAGGTATACCTGTGAGCTCTCTGGCAAGTGGGGCTATGGCTACGTTAAATAATAGTGGTTATATGACTGCTCCCTGAGGTGTGCCCCTATTTGGGAGTGAAAAAGCGACGGATGTGAGTGGACCTAATCTAATCTCGGCGGTGCGATTTTCCAAAAAAAGCTTTGACATACTGCCACATCCTACGGCCGCATCCTGTGGTGGCAAGGGTCCTGAGGATATGTTCGTGTCCTCCGTTGTCAAAGGCTTTTTGTATGTCTAATGCTAGGATAGCTCGTGCGTGCCATCCGTCGTTTGGGATAGAATAAAGTCTCTTTAATATGCAGGAGGACATCCTGCGCCGATAGGTTGGGGCGAAACCCAGACTGAGTGTCGGGGAAGAAACGTTTAGCTTCTAAAAGCGGTTGTAGTCGCCGGACTATCACGTGCTCAAAAAGTTTACCTACGCAAATACGTGTTTCCAATCGCCAGGCAGGGTGCCCTTTCGCCAGTGCTCGTTTAAGAGATCCGTGAGCTCCTGCAGAGATATGTCATCTAAATTTCGAAGGACTTTGTGCGTTATCCGGTCGGGCCCTGGTGCCGTGTCCCGGGTAATATAGGCGAGGGCCTGTTTCACCTCCGGGAGTGTGACATCTGCATCCAGGTTTTCGTCCGGAGCAGGCGGCGTTAAAGGGGATGCGTTCGGGCTTGTAGGTAATGGCTGCGGAATATATAGAGTTTTGGTGTGCGCCATAATATCCGTGCCCTTTCGCTCCTCTAAGTAAATGAGCTTATGGGTAGTAGTGTTCATGTGGGTTTTCATGGAAGTGGGATCGAGAAGAGCTCTCAGGATGTTCCAAGTACGTTTTGTGCCCAGCGTTCTTTTCAGGCTGCTGCAAAAGTTGGCCCAGTTTCTTTGAGCAAGCTGGGTGGCATATTGTGCAGCCTCCTCCGTGACTGCAGCGATACGGAGGCGAAGTTTGCGGTTTAGTCTCTGGCGTTTCCATCGTTTGGAGAGGCTTCGACGAGCCTCCCACAGATGGAGGAGGTGGGGGTCTACTTGTGGGGCATTCTTCGTGTTCTTAAACTTTCTGCCAGCTCTATCGAGCGCGTGTTGTATCTTTTCAGTGCAAGACTCCAATGTTTGCGGTATGGTATCCTCCACGGCGATGTATCTACGGAGTTTATCCCAGTCAACAAGAGTCTGAATTTTGGGCCGATAAATTTTGGAATTTTGCGTTAGGATTGTTTGGATCACGTGGTGATCACTGCCTAATGTGTCCAGCAGGACTTTGTGTGTTTTCACTATCACATGTGCGCTTGCCATCGTGAGGTCTGGCGTGGTGTACTTTGGCGTACTGGTGCCCACTCTCGTTGGTATGGTAGGATCTGTAATTAGAGTAAGTGCGTGGTGCATCATAGTGTTATGTAAAAGGTTGCCCTTCGCCGTGTTATTTGCGTAGCCCCATGCCGTATGGCGCGCATTAAAGTCGCCCACTATGATTAGGTGAGTGTGTCGTGTTCGAGCAAGAATTTCCGGTATCGTTGTGCCCTTATCTTTAGGGGGACTGTATATGTTGACAACCAACAGTCCTTTTCCCGATGTGAGATTGGACGGGATCATCTCGAGAGCAGTGTACTCGGTTCCTCCTTCTGAAGGACCCCCCGTAGGGGTTCGGTCGATAAAGGGGAGGGTTTTATTAATAAGAACAGCAGTACGCGATGTTACGGATGCCACGTTATATCCCTGCAAGGATAGCGACACGGACCCTGTTTCCTGCAGGGCCACTATATATGGCGGGTTCGTGGAGTGTTGAATGTACGCGGCCAAATCAGCGAGTTTCTTTTTGATGCTTCTACAATTCCATTGCCATATGTTTAGGTCAGATGAAGTTTGGTTTCCGGGTGGACGAGCTAAGCCCGCTCTACCCGAATTCTGTCGCTTATTGGAATTGGCCATGTTGAGGCGTTATGGGGGCCGAAACCCCCGATTGTGGGCTAGTCACCTCCTCCGTGGGCTGAGGGGAGCGTGCGGCGGCGGCGGATTTGGGTTGCTTATGCTTACGGGTTGGTGATGATTGAGCATGCAAATCGTAGAGGTGATTAATTGCAGTCTCAATTTTGTCAATGCATTCAATAAACATGGTCTGCATTCTTTGTTGCGCCTGTTCTTGTTCCTTAACTAATTGTATCTTAACAGCCTCAAGGCTGTCGCTTACAAATTTTAGAGCTAGCTGCGTGAGGCCTTGTTTGAATTCTGGGCTTTGGAAATATTGTGCACAGGTCTGTTGTAAAAGGACTGGTGCATGGGGTGGTGCTGAGTGGGGAGGTACTGTGGAGGCCTGCTCAACGGGCGACTTACTAGCGTCGGCCAGGGGGTCCTGCCGTTGCTGAAGCTGTGGGTCTGGATCCAGGCTCCCTCCTGTTGCCGAACTGGATGAACTCGTGGGCCCCCCTCTTGCCACCGAGCCAGGTGCTTGGGTGGGTTCTCGTTGCGGGAGTGCTGGCTCGTGACCTCGCTTCTCGCGCCGCACTGCGCAGGAGCGAGTGGTGGCTGGTTGCTGAGTGGTGTCGCAGGTGTCCGTATGGTAGGAGGTACTCGGGGTTGAACATGTTGTTTAGTCTTCTTTTCGTGGTATGATATTTTCGGTTCCTTGGATTGGGCGGTGCTCTGAGGTCCTTGGCTGCAGGTATTCTTAGGAATGTCGCCAGGTTGTTGGTTTGTCGTCGATACCTTGGTATCCCGCCTTGGTGGAGTCGTATTGTGTCCCTTTGTGTCCTGGCGCCCCTCTTTCACTACTCGGGGCCCGAGCCCCCTCTGACGAGCAGGGCAACCCAAGTCGATGGTGGGATGGTCATCGGATCCGCAAGTTAGACCAACGTTTAGAGATACTTTTTCAAAAGTATCTATAAACGTTGGGTTAGGCAGCGTGGAAGGCAACGTTCGTGGTGTTCATCTGGGTTAAGCACGCGGCAGTTCCCGCACCGCCGTTCTTGTGGGTATGGGCAGATGTCGTGTCGATGTCCGGTTCGGAGGCAGCAGTGGCACACTTGGGTGACTGGGCGGAAAGGTCTGCATCGAAATTCCACGCCTTGAAAGTATACGTAGCTGGGAACTCGCCTTCCCTCGAAGGTGTAGAGGCATGCTCGGTTCTTTCCGAAGGGTCGGGCTTGGATAATGTTGACAGCATGGGGGTAGGTGACCGTTTCGTTGATGAGGGCATCCTCAGTAGGTATAGGTAGGGCTCCTGTGATTATCCCTTTGCAGGAATTGTCCGGGGAAGCCACATACGCAGAGACTTCATATGACTTGCTGCCGAGTAGGAGCGTCTGAATGTGGCAAAGCTGTTCGGCCAGGTCAGGGTCCGGAGTGCTGACCAGGGCGATGTTCTGTTCCTTGCGTACTCGTATTCGCGCCTCCAGGGGCAGCGGGGCTCGGAGTGCAGTTTGTATCGCGGCTCGCAGCGGTAAGACCACTTCTTGTTGTAGTGATATGCCTCCTCTTATTCGGAGAACCACCTTGTGGTCCCCTTCGGGAAGGCGTGGGAGGCGGGGCCGGCCGGGTCCTTGTCGACGTTCGCGTGAGTCGAATGGGGCGGGTGGTTTCTTCGAGGACTCTTCGGCGACAACCCTGCGTCGGCGAATGTCGACTACCCGGTAACATGGAGTGCGAGGCACGGGTGGCTGAGGGAGTGTATCAATGGACGCGTCGGCTGCCCCGCTCAGGCCGGGGCGGTAGTCGCAGGGCCCGATGTCGTGCTCAGGCTCTATGTATTCAGCATCCATGCAGTCCAGTTGGCCTGCCGGGTTGGAATTGCTCGCGGCCATTTCCGCGGCTTGGGCCCTTAGCCAGGGAGCCGCATTGCGGAGTGCGTCGGGTGCGCGTCCCCCCTCCCCCCTTTCTAGAGAGTACTGCACGTTTCTAACGCGTTTGTGCTAGCGTCCCCTTAAGCGGGAGATGGTGCAAATATAATGAAGGGCGCTGTTATAAAATAGCAATGACGTCACATATGGCGCGTTTCATTGGTGGAAGTCAATCGTTCGATTTAGTGCGGCGAGACTGGGCGAATTACACGGAAGATTCACGGTTTACCGATGATTCCCTCCGGAGCTTCGCCCACTCATCATCATTCACCCCGTGGATATGCGGTGTTTTTTTAACTGGACCCAGTGTTTCTTAACTTACCGAAAACAGTTAGCATATGCTAACAACCTTACATCTGCTGTTTCCTCCGTTCTGTCTAGTGTACCTCAGGGCACTGTTCTTGGGCCGCTCCTATTTTTAATCTACACTAATGACTTGCCATTTACTGTATCTTCTGTAATTCGTCTTTTTGCTGATGATTGTGTAGTGTACCGCCCTATCAATTACCTCACTGACGTAACTTCCCTTCAAGAGGATCTCTTTAATATTCAAGACTGGTTTGCTACTTGGCTCATGTTCCTGAACACAAGTAATACTGTACACATTTCATTCCACCGCCGACCTAACTACATCCCACCTGCCTACAAAATTAATAACAGTACTATATCTACCACTGACTCCTTAAAGTACTTAGGCTCTCCAAAGATTTGACCTGGACAAATCATGTAACCCACATAATCAATTCAGCTAACAAAACTCTGGGTTATCTTCGCAGTAATCTCTTCATGGCACCGCCACCAGTAAAATCAGTTGCCTATAAAACAAACACTCGTGCGACCTAAACTTGAATATGCATGTGCTATCTTTGACCCTTACCAAACTAATCTGACTAGAACTCTCGAATCTGTTCAGAACCGTGCTGCTAGATTTATTCTTTCAGATTACTCATATCACACTAGCATTCCTTGGCTAAAATCAAAACTAGACTTGTTGCCTCTTGTCTCTCGTCGTCGCATCTCTCGCCTATGCCTCTATCACAGGTTTTTTTATTCCATACCTCGTGACAGCGAGCTGATCCAGCTGGATTTAGTGCAGCGAGACTGGGCGAATTACACGGAATATTCACGGTTTACCGATGATTCCCTCCGGAGGTTTTTTTATTCTATATCTCGTGACAGCGAGCTGATCCAGCTGGCTCATTGTGTTCGTCGAACAGGCCACGCGAACTCGGTAATCCCTCCACGAGCCCGCACCACCACGTTCCTGCAATCATTCTTCGTGCGAACTGCCCGAGACTGGAATGGCCTTCCTAGACGAACTGCACTCATCCGAGATACAGCGCGCCTTAGATCTGCCATCGAGTGTTGCGACTCGTTTTTGTAATGTCATCATCATCGTTTCCGCCTTCTCCGTGTCCACCCTTCATGTAATGTCCTGTTGGGACCTTGGCGGTATTAATAAATAAATGAATAAATCTGTTGAACTAAGTTTCGTTTGTTCTTTTTTGTGTTTTTTTTTGTTTGTCTTTGTTTCACGTGTGTTACTCTGTGCCCTTTGTTGCGCATCGGGACGATGCTTCCTTCGGAGGGACGCAAATGTCGTGCCTGTACTCCGATAGAGAGGAAGACTCATGAGCAATGCTATCAAGGCGCGGCGAAGAAGTCGCAGTATCACGCAGTATGAAAAAGGCGACCTGCTGCTATTCCCCTTGATCACTGCTGTGCGACCTCTGTTTTTGACGTTGCTTCAATATTATGGGTTTCCCGGCCTACCTCTCTCGTCTACAATCATACTTAACGCATAGGAAACAGGCAGTAGCAATCGCAGACCAGCTAAGATATTGGTGCAGGGGTCCCCAAGGGGAGCTTATTAGGACCGATCTTATTTAACATATATATAAATTATATTTTAAAAGTTAGTAACAATGTGCAGTTCGTGTTTTTTACCCGTGACTCAAGCATATGCGTTTAAGCACACGATGTTCAGGACCTCTCTCGCTTAAAAAACTCAACACTTCAAAAAGTCCACACATCATTAATCAAATTTACTTGAATTTATTACAAAAAAATCAATAGTAGTTTTATTCACACTTTGTCAAAAAACAGCTAATCATTCCCTTGATCTGTACCTACAGAGTCAAAAAATACCTCTTGTGAGTGAGGTTAAAACTCTAGGAGTTCTCGTCACCGAACACTTTAGTTTAGGATGCTAATGTAGAGCATGTATGTGCAAGTCTATCACAAGCGTGCGGTGTGCTTTCTAGGCTTCGTCGTGTTCTGACGGACAAGATAAAATTATTCCTTTAAAACGCTCTCTTTGTAACACATTAACTACTGTAATATTATATGGGGAACTACTTCATGTAGAAACATTCAGAAAACGTGTACTTTACAGAAAAGGGCACTGCGTCATATAGCGAATGTAGTACACGATGCGCATACAAATGACCTGTTTTTAAATTATGACATACTTCCTTTTCAACTATTGTACGACTTCACTCTAATATTTAAATACACGAAGAATGGAAAACACGTTTCTCGCATTATGTGCCTTAATACAACCATCCTACATACCCTATATTCGTACACTCAGAAGTAGCAGCACTTGGCTGACTCCCTTTTCAAGGACATGTCATGAAATAAACAGGTTAAAATCGCGCATAGCTACTCTTCTAGGTGACTTGGAAAATTAAAATATCGACATAGATAACTTAACCCGCGAAAAATGGAAACTTTTCTAATAAACTGCTGGTGCTCTTAAATACATATAGACTGTTCGTTGATCTTGATAATTACACTATTACATCGAATAGAAATATTTTTGTTGTGCTTTTAATTTTTTATTTCTTGATTGTGGTTAAGTTTCCTTGTAGACACTCATTGTTATTGCTTCTGTAATGAGGTTTCTAATTTTTTTACGTCATGGGCTTTGCGTTTTCTGTAGGCTGCTGTTCTGTGGGCTACTGTTCATGGTATATTCTACAGTGGCATACTATAACCGAGCAGTGGCTGCAGATTTTTCAGTATTTTATTTGATGCGCTTTTTGCTTTTTTTCCTTTTTCTTTTTTACGTGGCCATTTGAAATCTGTAAATATTTCATTTTTGTCACTCAAATGTATTTTTCCGTTTCTTCTTTCTGCCAAGTAATGGAGCAAGCACCCAGTCAAGCTGCAGCTTAGCAGTTTTTTGTGCTTGTCCTAGCTTTCATTTGTTTTTTACTAAAGAAGAGCTGAAATAAATTGACTTGACTTGCCCTCTAGAGAGCGTTGTACTGCAATAATTCTTTAAATTGTTTCATTAATAGCGGGGATAGAAATATTTCAGTGCCACGAATCAATGATTTCAGGAGGCGAGCATCATCGCCAATACACAAACCCTCTCCACTTGCCCCGTCTAGCATCCGCAGGAGAAATTCCTTCCCTGAATTCTCCCATACCGGAGCTGGATGATCGCGTGACGCATACGTCATGGACCCCGCCTTCTTTTTTTTTCTTGACTATATTGCTGCGCGGCTCCCTTCTGGTGAAGGTCTCGTGCGCGAGCTTTTGCGTTTGTCTCGTGTCGCGCCGCGCACGATTTTGCACGCTGTGCACAAGCACACATGACTAGCAGTCACGAACTCTGAGGCAGACGCATGCGGATAGCAAAGCATGATCGCGCGCTGCATGGGACACGGTAGAAAATGACATAATTTCGCTCTAACCTCGCGCGACTGCACAACATGGGAACAAGGAGACGAAACTAAAGTACATCGCTCTTGCTACCAGTGTTGCGGAGTTACCACTCCGGAATTGGGATGACTTCGGAATCATTCCACACTTTTTCGATCTCGGAATGGAATGGGAATGGAATTAAGCGCCTTTTGCACGGAATGGAATGGAAATGGAATTAAGTGTTTCTCCGAAAATAGAGCACTTTTTTGTCTAAGCGTTGTTTTTTGACAAAATATTGCGAAGAACCAACCAGCCCACATTAAAACATTAGAAAGTTAGAGCCTCTAATGGAACAATAAAGCAGTATTGTGAGACAACGATGAGACGTCTACAAAACGTTGAAATACGACCGGCAATCGAAGCAGATCGGTCGAGGAGGGCACCAGGCGTTATAAGACTGAGGCAATGCGCTCAGGGCGAGAGGACTCCGCGAAGCCTGCATTGCGGGCGGCTGCTAATGTGCTTGCTGGGCGGGTGATACATTATCGGCAAACTGAGCGTAAGTTGGTGTTGGCACGGGATGCGCGCTCGGGAGTTGTGCGCACATCATGGAAGCCAGTTCTTTCCTCACGATATTGCGTAGACTACCACCAGGAGGTGTCGTACGGAGCTCAATAGGGCATTGAGAAGCTAGGGCATGAAGTTCTTCTCGAATTATAGAGCGGATCAGTTTACGTAGCTCACTATGGTTGGTGGTCCGTAGAAAAGGCATGTCAGGTTGCAAGCGTATGTTCTGAAGTTGATCGATGCGCTGACACATGCTTATGATTTCGGCAACGCTGGTGAAGTTCTGAACCACGAGAGCTTTGAAAGCCACCGGCCCGATGCGTTTGAGCAGGTGGCGCACATGGTCATTCTCCGCCATTGAGTTATTGACGCAGCGGCAGAGGGCGAGGACGTCTTCTATTAGAGTGACCTAGCATATGGGAGAGTGTCCAAAGCGCCGGCTCCGGCGAGGGCCTTTTTCTGTGAACTGCCGCGCCGCGCCGCTGCTGCTCCGGACCCGTGGAATTCACCAAGGATTGAAGCAAGGATGCCCTCTGTCACCATTGTTGTTCACGCTTTACGTCAAGGGCATAGAAAGACGACTGGAAAACAGCGAATTAGGTTTTGATTTATCCTACATGCGTAATGGACAAATGGTGCAACAGAAGATCCCTGGACTGATGTACGCAGACGACATTGTGCTACTAGCGGACAATAAAAAAGATTTACAGATACTTGCGAATATCTGTGGGAACGCAGCGACAAATCTAGGCCTTAAGTTTAGCACAGAGAAATCAGGGATTATGATCTTTAATGAGCACACGAGTAACTTCGTGGTGTCAATTCAACAGCAAGTAATACCCATAGTGAAGCAATATAAGTACCTCGGCGTACACATAAACGAAGGAAAGAATTACTCAAGCAACCACCAAGATAATCTGAAAATAAAGGGGAAGCGGAATGCAGCATTAATGAAACACAGAGCACTGTGGGGCCACAATAAGTATGAGGTGGTGCGTGGAATCTGGAAAGGAGTAATGGTGCCAGCGCTAACATTCGCAAATGCCATTATATGCTTAAAATCGGATATATTGGCGGGTTTGGAAGTTAACCAAAGATCAGTAGGCCGGTTGTCTTTGGGAGCACACGGTAATACGACAAATGAGGCAGTGCATGGAGACATGGGTTGGGCCTCTTTTGAAGTCAGAGAAGCACAAAGCAAAATTAGTTTTGAAGAAAGGCTCAGGAACATGGATGAAAATAAATGGGCGGCTAAAGTGCACAAGTATCTCTACATGAAAAGCGTGGACACAGAATGGAGGAAGAGGTCAAGGAAGTTGGCAACCAAGTACAGGATAATCGAAACTGTAAATAGACAACCAGGGGTCATCAGAAAGAAAGTGAGAGAGAGACCGTGAATTGGATGCAAAGAATGGAAACGAAAAGGACAATGGAGATTTACAAGAATGAGAAGAAAGAAATTAGAAGGGAAAATCTGTACGATAACACAAAGGGCAGTGCCTTGCTATTTGAGGCTCGAGCCGGTTGCCTAAGGACGAAAACATATCGGAACAAATATTCGGAATTAGATGAGACATGTGTATGCTGCAGTAAAGATCCAGAGACCACTCAGCACATCCTAATGGAATGCGACGGGATCCACCCAGCGAGAACCGTAGGTAACGTGCAACTTCCAGAAGCGCTTGGGTTTAAAGTGGAAGGAAACATAAACAGATCAGCCGTAGAGATCAGCAAGAGACGATTAGAGTACTGGTGGAAAAAAAGTAGGGAAAAGATGGACGCGACCTGATCTCTTAAAATCATAGGCAGCGGTACAAGGTAAATTTTTGAAAAAGAAAAATAATGATAGGTATACAAAAATGCAAGATAACGAACATGTATAGTATACCTGATTAAATCAAGCAGGCTAGGTGACTATTTGTCGCCGCCCCGTTTCAAAGGGGATGCCAATAAATCATCATCATCATCATCGTGGGCTTTTCGCGCTCGCGAAGCGCACGGGAAGCGACGGTCGTCTGCTACGTGCTGTAGTTTTTTGCGTTCGTTTTCCACGCAAAGCACTTAAACTCTATTTAACTTCAACAGTGTGGTGCTGCATGGAGCTTACCCATCTTTGAGTGTTTCTTTGTGCTTGGGCAGCAAGATAATGCAAAAACTAACGTATCAAACTCATCAGCACGGCCTAGCTCCGGTGCTAGAGTTCGGGAACGGTATTACGGTAACTGTGCATGCGTAGAAACGCGCTAAATGAGCCCGTGCAAGGAAAGAACGTAAAAAAAAGAAACGTTATTCGCATAGGTACGCGGGCAATAGCACCATGCTTGCATGAATAAGAGTAACGAAATACTTACGTGCGTGCTGTGACCGCTTCACTCACCACTACACGCATTTCGCTCACGATTAGTAGTGATTTAGAGCCATATGCATATGTGTTTATTGATAATTTTTTTTAGCCTCGACAATACTTTATTATGAACAGAGCGCCATGAGAAGGTGTACACGAACAATTCTTGCTGTACGCTAACTCTTCAATACAAACTTCGCGCACGATATACCTTAAGGTTCACCGTGAGCGAAGCTGGTTTCAAATTCAGACATTCGAAAGAAAAACCATTCCAGCCAACAGGTAAATAAACATAAAAAAAGGGTAAACAAATAGACTGTTACGATGGGGTGTGTTTATTTAACAGATGAATTGATGAAAAGGGGCCGCGCCGACACCGAGCCGCTACCAAGACAAGTGCACTTCGTTCTCCTCTTCTTCAGTCCTTTTCATAGCTTTAGCGTAACACTCCTCCCTTCTCAGACGAAGCCCGCTGGGCGAGTAACTGTTACGTCCACTCGGAGTCACGTGGATGACAGCGTTTCAGGCGAGCGACGTGAACAAGCTGCGTCTTCTTATACCGGTAGCCATTGGACACGAGACGAGCAATCGAGTAGGTCACATCACTTAGACGATCGGTGATGACGAAAGGCCCGGTGTAACGGGCCAGAAACTTCTGGCACAGGCCGCGCTTGCGAAGTGGTGTCCAAAGCCATACAATGTCCCCTTTGTCGTATGACACTTTCTTATGTCGTGAATCGTAGCGGATCTTGGGGTGGTCTTGGGACGCCAACGTACGGAGCTGAGCTATTCGGCGTGCTTCCTCAGCGCGGCAGAGAGTCTGGGCAAGAGAAGAGTCCGCATGAGGAGTAAAAGGTAGAATGGTGTCAAGGAAGCTGCGGGGTGATCGAACATAAAGAAGATAGAAAGGGCTGTAGCCTGTAGTTTCATGCTTTGCGGTGTTGTAGGCGTATGTCATAAAAGGCAAGATGTCATCCCAATTCTTGTGCCTGGAATCCACGTACATCGAAAGCATGTTGGTCAAAGTTCTGTTAGTGCGCTCGACGAGACCATTTGTCTGTGGGTGATACGGGGTCGCGTGGCGAAACTGGCAAGCACAGAGACGCAACAGCTCTTCGACTACGTCGGCCACAAACTGCCGACCGCGATCGCTCACAATAACACAAGGTGGTCCATGACGGAGTATAACAGAGGACAGGAGGAAGCTCGAAACATCAAGAGCCGTGGCCGTTGGCATCGCTGCGGTTTCAGCATAACGCGTCAGATGGTCGACGCAGACTATAATTCAGCGGTTGTCGTTTGTTGAGCGCGGGAATGGGCCGAGAAGGTCCACTCCAACCATTTCGAAAGGAGATGATGGTGGCGCTACAGGGTGAAGGAGTCCGACCGGAGCAGTATTAGGGCGCTTGAATTGCTGGCACTTGTTACAACTGGCCACATACTTTTCTATATCTCGTCGCATACTGGTCCAGTACAATCGGCCCTGAATGCGGTGACATGTTCTGGTGAAACCCAGGTGCCCTGCGGTCGAGTCGTCGTGCATAGCACGGAGCACGTGGGTTCTCAATTTTTTAGGGACCACTAAGAGGAGACGGGCACCATCAGCCGCATAATTCTTCTTGTAGAGCAGGCCATCTTGGATGACAAAGCCATTGTGACCTGTTGGCTGAGCAGCTGAGGCGAAGAGGGCATCCAGGCTGCGGTCGTCACGCTGCTCTTGCCGGAAGGTGGCCAGGTCGGGGAAAAGAGTGTCGTCGATGGCGGCCAGAAACTCATCGAAATTGTCGGCGTCACATTCACTTGTTTGTAGAGGGAGCCTCGAAAGACAATCGGCCTCCGCATGATGTCGGCCACTCTTATAACAGACTGCAAAGTCAAATTCCTGTAAACGTAGCGCCCATCGAGCAAGGCGGCCAGACGGGTCGCGGAGACCAACCAACCAACATAGTGAATGGTGGTCAGTAACGACCGTGAAGCGGTGCCCGTAGAGATATGGCCGGAACTTCTGGACTGCAAAGACGACAGCGAGACACTCTTGCTCAGTCACGGTGTAATATTGTTCGGCCTTGCTCAACGAACGGCTGGCGTATGCAATGGCATGCTCGGCGTCACCAAAGCGCTGCACGAGGACGGCGCCGAGGCCGATTCCACTCGCGTCGGTGTGCAATTCTGTTGTGGCAGAGGGGTCAAAATGACGAAGTATGGGTCCGGAAGAGAGCAGGAACTTCAGTTGACGAAACGAGGAATCGCAATCTGCTGTCCAGATGAAAGGGTTATCCTTGCGCAGCAATGAAGTCAGGGGGTAGGCAGTATCGGCAAAGTTGGGCACAAAACGTCGAAAGTACGAGCAAAGACCCAAGACGCTCCTCAGTTCGCGCTGTGACTGCGGTTGTTTAAAGCTGCTAACTGCAGCGACCTTCTGTGGGTCTGGTCGCACCCCGTGCTTGTGCACTAGATGTCCAAGTACTAGCGCCTCTCGTTGGCCGAAGTGGCATTTCTTTGAATTGAGTGTAAGTGCAGCTTGTTCAAGGCACGTCAAAACAATGTCCAGTCGATCGTTGTGCTCTGCAAAAGAGCGGCCAAAAATGATGACGTCATCAAGATAACACAAACAAATCTCCCATTTCAGGCCACGCAGTACCGTGTCCATAAATCTTTCAAAAGTTGCAGGTGCGTTGCACAAACCAAACGGCATAACGTTGAATTCAAACAAGCCGTCTGGGGTCACAAAAGCGGTTTTCTCTTTGTCAGCTGAATGCATGGGTATCTGCCAGTAGCCTGATCGGAGGTCCACAGATGAAAAGTAGGACGCGGAATGAAGGCAATCGACAACGTCATCGATGCGGGGAAGCGGATACACATCCTTTTTCGTCACAGAATTGAGACGCCGGTAGTCGACACTAAACCTCCAGGACCCATCTTTCTTTTTCACGAGGATGACCGGCGCAGCCCATGGGCTAGAGGATTCTTGGATGATGCCTTTGGCTAGCATGTCGTCGACCTGTTCAGCGATGATCTTGCGCTCTGACGCGGACACGCGGTAAGGCTTGTGCCTTATGGGATGCGCGGAACCCGTGTCGATCCGGTGGCGAGCCCGCGTAGCTGGAAAGCGTACTTTGCTAGCGTTCTGCTCGAAATCAAATAATGACGCATGTTTGCTAAGGACGCTGACCAGGGCTTGACGCTTCTCTGAAGACAGTGACTTGTTTATCATTTTTAGAAAAGGCAACGAGTCTTCAGGGACAACGGGGCCAGCCCCGTGCTCTCGGGATTCGTGTGACGTGTCATCAGTTACAGCGCCTATGTGGAGGCTGGTATCCACTTCAAAAGAGGCAAGTCGCATACCCTTGGATAGCACAACTGACTGGGAGGCTAAATTTGACACCCACAATGTAGTTGTTCCGCAGGCCACAGAGAGGACGCATCGAGGTACGAGCACACTTTTCTTCACAACCATCGAAGGCACAGGCTCAACAATTGCATCAAATGTATCGGCGTCGACACCGCAAGCAGCAACTCGAACTCTGGATAAGGAACGTGCCGGTAAGACAGCATCTTCAATGACGGCGAGAGTGCATGAACAGGCAGCAGGTTGGTCGGCAAGAGGAGAGAGGAAAAGCTCGCCAGTACCGCAGTCAACAGTGGCACCGCACTGTTGTAGGAAATCGAGGCCAAGAATTACGTTGTGAGTGGATTGAGCAAGAACTCACACGCTGGAGATACTTCAGGTGATGATGATGACGATTTATTGGTATCCCCTCTGAGACGGGGCGCTGACAAATAGTCACCTAGCCTGCTTGATTTATTCAGGTATGCTCTACATGTTTTACAACAAAGCTGCATCATCATCATCATTACCATTAACATCAGCCTATATTTATGCCCACTGCAGGATGAAGGCCTCACCCTGCGATTACGCCTGACCTGTGCTAGCTGATTCCAACTTGAGCCTGCAAATTTCCTAACTTCATCACCACACCCAGTTTTCTGCCATCCTTGACTGCGCTTTCCTTTTCTCGGTATCCATGCTGTAACTCTAATGGTCCACCGGTTATCCATCCTACGCATTACATAGACTGCAGAGCTCCATTTTTTCCTCTTAATGTTAACTACAATATCGGCTATCCCCATTTGTTCTCTGATCCACACAGCTCTGTTCCTGTCTCTTAACGTTAGCTGTATATGCCTAGGCAAAACGTCCGTCCGTGCCGAGGAGGGCTCTCCGGAAGAACCAGTGCACATGCGCGAAAAGAAAAAAAATCGTATTCGAAAGCAGGTAGGACCAAGAAGAGAGGGAACGTCTGGGTCTTTCACTTCGGAGTAACACGTATTGGTGACGTACAGACCGGTTCACTGCTAAAGGGAACACGGGAGCGCGTGGCGTCTGCTCGGCGCCACCGCCAGCCGGCGGCTGCAACGAGTGTCGCGCAGGCACAGTGAGCGCTGTGGGCGGTGCTTTTTCGTTAAAAAACTAAAATTAAATCGTGGGGTTTTACGTGCCAAAACCACGATCTGATTATGAGGCACGTCGTAGTGGGGGACTCCGGAAATTTGGACCACCTGGGGTTCTTTACCGTGCACCTAAATCTAAGTACACGGGTGTTTTCGCATTTCGCCCCCATCGAAATGCGGCCGCCGTGGCCGGGATTCGATCCCGCGACCTCGTGCTCAGCAGCCCAACACCATAGCCACTGAGCAACCACGGCGTGTGTGTCGTCTGCTACCGTCGGCAGCCGCGCTTCGGTTCGTCGCGAAGGTATGTTTTTGTCCTTAGCCCACCGGCTCGAGCCTCAAATAGCAAGACACTGCCCTTTGTGTTTTCCCTTCTAATTTCTTTCTTCTCCAATTAACATTCAATTAACTGTCTTGGTTTCTCTCACTTTCTTTCTGATGACTCCTGGTTGTCTATTTACAGTTTCAATTACACTGTACTTGCTTCCCAGCTTTCTTGACCTGTTCCTCCATTCTGTGTCCATGCTTTTCTCTTTTCGTTCCACGTCTAAGATTTTTGAACATGCTCTTCAAAGAACTGCCTTTTAGTGTGAAGAACTCACTGATTTCGTATCAGCATGGATTCTATCCGTCTGGTCCATGATCACAAATCTCGCAAGTTCATGACACAGATCTCCGCGCCGGTACTTGAAAGGGGGCAAGTTAACAATTGACTGGGACCTCAGCAAAGCTTTTGGTGTAGTCAGCCAATCACTGCTTCTGATCACGCTTACGCACACAGGTGTTGCCTCATCCACTGTCAATCTCTTGCGCAGTTATCGTCTTCATAGAACATGTTATGGTAATGCCAATGGCCAAATGTCTCTTTACACAGCAACTTGCGGAGTCCCCCAAGGATCAGTATAGGGACCACTCCTTTTTTTTATTAATAGCGTTCTTTCCGTTATTCAGAATTTTTCGTTCCTTCTACATGCCGATGACATCAACAAATTTAAGGATATTCATACTGTTGCAGACTGTTGCCTCCTCCAGTCTGACCTGTTCTCTCTTTCTGAATGGTGCAAAGATAAGATCCTCACCTTGAATGCTGCCAGTATGTGGTTTCTCCGTGCCAAACCACCATCTGATCATGCCGTAGTTGGGGGCTCCGTATTATTGTGGACCAACTGCAGTTCTCTAATTTCCATCTAAATCTAAGTAGACAGGGGTATTCTGTATTTAAATGGGGGCGAAATGCAGAAAACATATGTGTACTTGGATTTCGGTGAAAAAAATTGAATGCTGCTAAGACCAAAGTCATGACTTTCACATGCAAAAGAGCAAGCATTTTATTTTTCTTATTCTGTAGATTCTGTACCATTGTGTAAGATCTGTGAAATAATGATCTCGGTGTACCTTTTGATACAACCTTACACTTCTCGGTTCCTGCTAAACGCGTTGCAGTGTGAGGTATGCACTCTCATGGCTCTGTTTGCAGACTATCGAGGGAATTCAATTCTCCGACACCATTCCGCAAGCTTTATACAGCAATCTGTAATCCTCAGCACGAATGGGCGTTGGTCGTCTGAAATGGCATTTCTGGGCCCAAGGTGGCAACTATTGAATGGCTCCTGAAAACGTTTCTAACCATATATCATCACCGCTTTGCTAACACTCACACTGGTCCTAGTTCTACCACTGCTGGAATTTTGTCACTTCCCTTACTAAACTGCCGAAGTAATGACGCTGACCTTCGACTTCTTTTGAAACTTGCTACGATTTCCTTACCAGCCTCGAACTCCTCAGTCGCATATTGTTTCTTATTTTGCGCGAGACCAGCAGCGAACATTGATCTTTCCATGTTCCTGCATGCCATCGCTATCACTCAAACGCCCACAGACACTATATTGAGTCTTCATTGAGTCTATTTAGACACTATTGAGTCATAACTCACTGTAATTGTTCTCTTCTCAGATTTGCGTCGTTGCTAGATGGTTTCACACATTCCTCAACTGCCTTCCGGCTCCTTTTTCTTTATTTACCTTGCGTTTTGTTGTGTGAGAATAATTTTCATAACTTGTTCCTTTTTTATTGTGCTATTTAACATACAGTCTCATGTCAGTTCTTTTGCTCTTGTTATTCTTGCTTCGTTTATCACTTCTGATGTACGCGGGCGCAAGCACGAAGACCTTAGGGCATATCCTGGGCACCTCATATAATTGATTGATTGATTCATAGATTGATTGATTAGGACTGTATCCTGAATGTATGGACATATCATATAGTTAATTCCTTGTGTTTGCTACATCTGTAGATGAACATTTGTATTATTACCTCTGTTTTAAGCCCGTCTCCTTGTTTTCCGTTTTTCCTATTTGTTTTCTCTATATTTGTTTCTTTTCTGTACATTGTGTCCAGCGCATAACTTTAAGGTGCTCCAGTAGAAAAGCTTCTTAGATTTTCGTGGGCACTGTAATAAACATGATCAAGGTATTATTATTATTATTATTATTATTATATTATTATTACGGGAGTCGATATGGCTAGAAGTCAGCCTAGCCCGATGTGAAAAATTGTTGATTGGATCGTTCTATGTACAGCCGAATATTTCCCCTGTTTTGTATGATGAGGTCATCTCTTCCATTGAAAGTGTAATA
Organism: Dermacentor silvarum; assembly: GCF_013339745.2. Lineage (NCBI taxonomy): Eukaryota > Metazoa > Arthropoda > Arachnida > Ixodida > Ixodidae > Dermacentor > Dermacentor silvarum. Next base: position 91,001,473 of record NC_051163.1, read on the forward strand.
TCCTCCCATAGTAAGCACAAAGTAATTCTTCTTAGCGATTTTAATACACCAGGTATTGATTGGAACACACTTAGATATTCTCATTACAATCATTACACAGAGAAGAAATGCAGCCTGTTGTTGGACTTTCTGTCTTTCTGTTCCCTTCAACAGCATAACTGAATCGCCAATTCCTGTGGCAACGTCTTAGATCTTTGCATCTGGAATGCTCAGGTTTTAGATGTCTCTCGTTCCGAAATTTTCCTTGTGCGTACCGATAAGTTTCATCCGCCACTAAAGATAACTGCCTCTGTGTCAGCACTGAGGCAGAGCTCCTCCAGGGGCGTAAATGAATCTCCACGCTTTGCTTTCAAGTGTGGTGATTATCTTGGTTTATATAATTCCTTGTCCACCACCGACTGGTCGCTGGTTACCGACAAAAGCAATGTTAATGACCAAGTAGATCAGTTTGCAGAGCTTGTTTTGAGCAGTATGCGCAAATACATTCCCCAGTACAGGCCTAGACGCTCTAGATATCCCCACTGGTTTTCGTCTGAACTCATAATTGCCCTAAATCATAAAGATCGCGCACACCGAAAATCCAGAATTCCGTTGCCTAATGAGTACAGAGAAGAATTCCGCTTTTTTCGGGCTCTCTGTAAACGTCTCTATAAGCGTGATCAAGATTCATATATGGCATTCTTGGAAAAAGCGCTTCCGACCGCCCGGCAGAATTTTGGAAGTATATCCGTAAGCGCTCCAATAAACATGGAGAGGGTTTTCGCTTACTTAACTCTAGAGGAGCAGAAGTCCAAGTAGTCGCGGATTGTTTAGCAGCCCATTTCTCTTGCTTATATAAAGATGCAGGTTTCAACGCTGGTGTCAGTCTGCAGCACACGACGGTTCCTACATCTAGTGCGGTGTTGTTTGATGAAGAGCTTGTCCACGAATGCCTTACGCGCTTGAAGCCTTCCCTATCCTCCGCCCCTGACGGCATCCCCTCCGCAATTCTAAAAGCTTACGGCAGTATATTTGCTCCAGTATTGACATCTATATTTAATAACTCTTTGACTACTTCCCCTTTCCCTCACATGTGGAAAACTGCTCGTGTTTTTCCTGTATTTAAGTCTGGATGTAAATCAGATGTGTCGAATTATCGCCCAATTTCTCTTCTCTGTGCTACGTCCAAGATTTTTGAGCTTGCTCTTCACAACATATTGCCTTTTAACTCGCTCATTCCGACTCAGCATGGATTTCTCACCTGCCGCTCCACTATCACAAATCTCGCAAGTTTCATGACACAGATCTCCACGCCGGTACTTCAAAGGGGGCAAGTTGACACCATTTACTGTGATCTCAGCAAGGCTTTTGATGTAGTCAGCCACTCGCTGCTTCTGCTCAAGCTTACGCACTTTGATGTTGACTCGTCAGTTGTGAATCTCTTACGCAGTTATCTTCTTGATAGATCGTGTTATAATAACGTCAATGGGCAAACATCTTCTTACTTGGCAATTAGCGGCGTCCCTCAAGGGTCAGTATTAGGACCACTCCTTTTTTTAATTTTTATTAATGACGTTCTTTCTGTTATTCGGAACTCTTCTTTCCTTCTATATGCCGATGACATCAAGATTTTAAGAAAATTGACACTGTTGATGACTGTCGTGCCCTGCAGTCTGACCTGTTTTCCTTTTCTAAATGGTGCAAGGATAATAACCTTACCTTGAATGCTGCTAAGACCAAAGTCATGACTTTCGCACGCAAAACAGCAAGTATTTCTTTTTCTTATTCTATAGATTCTGTGCCGTTGTGTAAGGTCTGCGAGATCAATGATCTTGGTGTACTTTTTGATGCAACCTTACACTTTTCGGCTCACACTAAACGTGTTGCAATGCGGGGTATGCGCTCTCTTGGTTCTGTATGCAGACTATCGAGGCAATTCAAGTCTCCTACACCGTTCCGCAAATTATACACAACCATCTGTCTTCCTCAACTCGAATATGCGTCGGTCGTCTGGAATGGCTCTTGTAGATCAAACAGTGACATTATAGATCGTGTCCAGAAAAAGTTTCTAAGCATATTCTTGATGTGAAAAATTCTTGACGAAGCGCCTGTAATAGGCGCACAGTCCAAGAAATCTACGCACTGCCTTCTTGTCAGCGGGTGGAGGAAAGTTGGAGATGGCCGCAGTTTTCTGAGGGTTGGGGCGCACTCCAGACTTGTTGATGACGTGGCCCAAAAACAAGAGCTCCTCATATGCGAAGCGGCACTTTTCGAGCTTTAACGTGAGTCCGGCGGTTTTGATTGCTTGAAGAACTGTTTCAAGGCGCCGCAGGTGTTCTTCGAAGCTTGAGGCAAACACAACGACGTCGTCCAAATAGACGAGGCAAGTCTGCCACTTCAAGCCCGCCAGTACTGTATCCATGACGCGTTGGAAAGTCGCAGGTGCCGAGCAAAGACCAAACGGCATGACCTTGAACTCGAACAGTCCGTCTGGTGTTATAAAGGCAGTCTTCTCCCGGTCCCTCTCGTCGACTTCGATTTGCCAGTAGCCAGTTTTGAGGTCCATCGGCGGAAAATACTTTGCGTTGTAGAGGCGATCCAAGGCGTCGTCAAAACGTAGGGTTCCATCCTTCTTCTTCACTAACACCACGGGGGACTCCCACGGACTCTTGGACGGCTGGATGATGTCGTCGCGTAGCATTTCGTCGACTTGTTGCCCTATGGCCTCGTGTTCGCGCGCCGAAACTCGGTACGGGCTCTGACGGAGTGGGCGGACATATTCGTCGGTTATAATGCGGTGCTTGGCGACAGGGGTTTGTCAAACTTTTGACGACGGTGAGAAGCAGTCCTTGTATTGCAGGAGCAGAGCTTTTAGCTGTTCTTTCTTATGATGGGGAAGGTTCTGATTGACGTCCAAAGTTGGTTCAGGTACTGCAGTCGTCGTTGAAGGTGCACTAGAATCCGTGAAGGCGAAAGCACTGCTGGCTTGTACTATTTCGTCGATGTAGGCGACCGTGGTGCCTTTGTTAATGTGCTTATATTCGTGGCTGAAGTTCGTGAGCATCACTCTTGCTTTCCCTTCGCGTAGTTCACCTATGCCTCTAGCGACGCAAATTTCACGGTCGAGCAGTAAGTGATGATCGCCCTCGATGACGCCCTCCATGTCCGCAGACACTTCGGTACCGACGGAAATCATTACGCTTGTGCGAGGCGGAACGGTGACTTGTTCTTCAAGCACATTCAAGGCATGGTAAATGATGCTTGTATCCGGCGGTATCGCTTTGTGTGTTCGAAAGCGTTATCGACTTGGACCTTAAGTGGATGACTGCACCATGTTGGTGTAGAAAGTCCATGCCTAGGATGACGTCCCTGGAGCAGTGCTGCAGGATTACGAAGCTCGCCGGGTAAGTGCGGTTGTTTACCGTGACTCGCGCTGTGCAGATTCCAGCCGGCGTTATTAGGTGACCTCCCACCGCGACTTCCTAAGAACGATATCAAGATCGTCATTCGCCCAAGAGACGGTTTCAACGTGTCCAAACTAGGAGACGCCCAGATACGTGACTCAATACTGCAGATCACGGGCATTACAACCAAAGAAGCTGAGGAAGACATATATCGCTCATGCGCGGATAATAACGTCATTGTAGTTAGCACACCAATCATGTCTAACGCCGAAAAATACTGCCGCATCCGCAGTCTCCCCATCGGAGCACTCTGCTACGCTGCCACAGCATACGCCACACCGCCGGAAGACACAGCCAAAGGAGTTATACATAACATCCCTTCATATGACACCGATCAAGACATTACCAAGAGCCTCGTTTACAAGAAGAACCCTACAATTCTGCAGGCCCGACGCATGGGCAACACGAATTCAGTGCTCATCGCATTCGACGGAAAGCAAGTACCGTACCATGTCTACTATCGTGGAGCAGAATACAAATGCTATCTACATAAGAAGCGCATTGAGGTCTGCGACATCTGCGGCACCGTCGGGCACAGGGCCGATGTATGCCCCACTCCGACCCAGAAGAAATGCAAGAGCTGTGACACAGTAAATCCGCCGGCTGATCATACCTGTCAACCTTGCTGCGCGCTCTGCGGCAAGGACCACACGACTGGCGATAAGGTCTGTCATCGCCGCTTCCAGACACCACACCTCCTACTCCAACGACGAAGGGAACGCCTACGACTGGAACAAGAAGAAGCGAACCAGGAGACTCGGCCATCGACCTCTGCAAGTGGAGACTCAGTTCAGCCAACACCAAAGTCGACGCCCCAACCACTAGCTCCCGAACGCAGCAACTCTCGTGGACGCAGCTGGTCTCGTGGACGCAGCCGGTCTGGTGGACGCATCCAGTCTGGTGGACGCAGCCAGTCTCGTGGACGCAGCCGGTCTCATGGACGCAGCCACTCCCGAGGCGGACCGGATTCAACACCGACGCAGCATCAACGAAATGCCACCCTTAGAGCGACCACAGCTAAAGTCCAAGATGCTCCCCCCAAGGTAAGCTAGGCCAGCATTGTCTCCCACACAGGTCACGCCACACAACCAAAAGCCACCACAGTGAACACAGTTAGTGATGCTACCATGCACAGCTTCATGCAGGAGCTCCGATCCTTACGTGCTGAGATACAAGACCTCAAGACAGAAAACGTTAAGCTCAAATCACAACTTGCAGACACACAACCCAAGCGATTAACATCGAATGCAGACATTGTTCCTGTCCCTGCAGCAGAGTCTCCGCACACCATCCAACAATCAACACCGCACAAACGCAAAGTCCTCGAACCCATCACACAAGCGACATCATCAGCATATACTCCAGAAGGGAGTGTCAACTCTGAGGCTCTCACTCAGCTGCAACAGCGAATCGAACGTAAACTCAGCGAAGCATTAGACTGCAAACTCGCCGAATTGCTCGACGCCTCCATTACAAAGGCTCTCGAACGCGCAATGGACACCGTCCTTACTGCGAAACTCGAAACGCTACTACTACCCAGAATTGAGCAGGCCTTAGCAGCAAGAGAAAAACAGCGGCAAGAAAAAATGGACGTCACGCACAAAGCCTTTCAAGACATGGTCGCGACCCTGGCTCAAAATCACAATACCCGTTTGACAGAGTTGGAAAATTCCCTACTCCGTCCTAGAGCAGGTCCCCTAAAGAAGCCGTACTCCCGTCCCGACAAAGATGGCTGCGAGTAATCGCGAACGAGCCACCTACTGCATTTGGCAGTGGAACTGCCGGGGCTTTCGGCGAAAACGAGCACATTTAGAGCAATACATTACCTCTCTCGCACCGCATACCTCCCCCGATATTATCGCATTACAAGAGACCGGATAACCGGCTAAGCTGTCGGGATACGCGGCGTACACCGCAGTTTCGGATGATGGACGCAGGCCCCAAGTAACCACACTAGTTAAGCGAAACATTTCGGTTATACAACATCACACAAGCATTGATACAGCAGCCCACATTCTCCTGGAGATCATCCCTTCTGCAAAGCGCACGCAACAGAGCCTCTTCATCCTCAATGTATATAGCAGCCCCAAACAACAACATAGATTTCTGCGACTCTTCACCAAAGCAGATCAAGTAGCCAGAGGAGCCCCCCTGCTCATTGTAGGGGACCTAAACGCCCCTGCGGTGGCATGGGGATACCCGGTGGACCGCCGAAAGGGAAGACAACTATGGCTTGACGGACAGAACCTAGGTCTTACTCTTGTCACGGATCCAACCTGTCCAACTCGTATGGGAAACAGCGTTAGCAGAGACACTACTCCGGACCTGACATTCGCAAAACGAATACAACAGGCAGACTGGATTAACACACAAGACAACTTGGGCAGCGACCACTATATAATCCAAACCACAGTTCGAGCGGGCCCGCGAAAGCCCAAGGGCCGTCAACTCCGCCTCACAGACTGGGACGCTTTCTGGCAGGCCAGAGCCATCACCTCTCTCTCCGGTACCCAACAGCCTTTGGAAGATTGGGTCGCATCCTTGCTGCAAGATGTGAGCGAAGCAACTAAATGGGTGCCAGAGGAAGCCAATCTGCAGGAGGCAGATAGCAAGTTACTGCATATGTGGGAAGCCCTCGCCAGTCTGCAGCGCAGATACCAACGCAACAAGCTCAACCGAACGCTCAGAAAACGCATTGCCACGCTCGCCCTTCATATCGAAGACTATGCACAACAACTTACTCGTCAAAATTGGCACAGTACATGCGACAGCATGGAGCGGCAACCAAACCTACCCAAAACGTGGAATATCCTTCGTTGCCTCCTCGATCCGGCCAACAGCAAGAACACACAACAGCATAACTTGCAAAAGATTATTCACACCCATCCGGGCACGGACGCACAAATTCTTCAAGAGCTAATAGACCGCTACGTAGGACCTCAACCTACTACACCCGCTCCAGCATACACTGGCACCGCTAATGACCATCTGAACGCGCCCATACATTCAGCAGATGTACGTGCAGCCATCCTCGCACTCCGCCCTAACTCGGCCCCGGGACCTGATGGCATTACTAATAAAATGCTTCGCAACCTAGATCAGGATTCTCTAACAGCCCTCACGGCTTATTTTAACGAGTACTAGCAAACTGGACAACTCCCTCCACAATGGAAAGAAGCCAAAATCATTATGATTCCCAAACCCGGGAAGCGCCTCCTACTCGAAAACCTCCGCCCCATCTCACTTACTTCATGCGTCGGAAAGGTCCTGGAACACGTCATTCTCACACGCTTACACAAACATATGGACGACAACGATCTCTTCCCCAATACTATGGTTGGCTTCCGCGCTAAACTTTCTACTCAGGACATCATGATTCAGCTCAAACACCAAATTATCGATGGCTGGACACCAGAACCAAATTATCGAAAGCTCGAGGCTGGACACCAGAGCCATCTTGGGGCTAGACCTAACTAAGGCTTTCGATAACGTCACGCATGAGGCCATACTGACCCAACTGGCACAACTCCAGGTTGGACACCGAACATATAATTACGTCAAGGATTTCCTGACAGGTCGCACTGCCACCATCACCATCGGAGGGCTGCAGTCGCCAATTATTCACCTTGGCAGCAAAGGTACGCCGCAAGGATCGGTTCTGTCCCCGTTTCTGTTTAACGTGGCCTTGCTCGGATTACCGCCTGTATTAGCTAGCATCCCCAACCTCAAGCATAGCCTCTACGCGGACGACATCACCCTGTGGGTCACTGGGGGCAGCGACGGGGACATCCAAGACACGCTGCAGCAAGCCATCAGCGAGGTTGTTGCATACGTAGAACCACGCGGCCTTGGTTGCTCCCCACAGAAATCGGAGCTCCTTCTATACAGGCCTACGTGGGGAGGTCGACGCCCAGACCCTCATCCCCCCGAGATACAACTCCACGTGCATCAGCAACTCATACCTACAGTGCCTAGCATCCGTATCCTTGGCTTACGCATCCAACAAAACGGCAGAAACACGGAGATGCTCAAGCAATTAGATAGTCATGTACACCAAACAACTCGCCTCATAGCACGCATCGCAAATCGACATCACGGCATGAAAGAAAACCTAATTCGTCTGGTAACCACCTACGCCCTTAGCAGGATCACCTACGTCGCCCCGTACCTTCACCTCAATGCGACTGACAAGCTCAAACTCAACACCATGATTAAGAGGGCCTATAAGCAAGCCCTACAGCTTCCAATTTCCACATCTAACGAGAAACTGGATGCCCTCGGCCTTCACAATACCATAGACGAGCTTATTGAAGCTCAGCGTATAAGCCAATATGAACGACTCGCCAACTCCACCACGGGCAGACACATTCTGCGCACCCTAGGCATAACCTACACCACCCAATTCGGACCAAAAGTACCCGTCCCTCCAAACATTCGCGCTCAGTTAGTTATATCGCCCATACCTCGTAATATGCACCCAGAACACAATAAGGAGCGACGTGCAGACAGAGCTAAACATCTACAAAAGCGCTACGACCACGCCGCAGATGTAGCCTACGTGGACACCGCGGAATACCCCCACCAGAACGCCATGGCGGTCGCCGTAGTCGCGGGCTCGCAGTACCGCCTCGCCGCGGCCGTATCAATACTCGCCACTCAACCCGAAGAAGGAGAGGAAACGGCCATCGCCTTGGCTTATGCCTCTACCAATGCACACTACATCATCAGCGATTCAAAAACGGCCATTCGCAACTACACAAGAGGACTCATAGCACCCCAAGCACAGAAAATACTTTCCGACACTCCCGCCTCAAGGCAACGCCGCGTACAGATCATCTGGGCCCCTGGTCATTCGGGTCTGGCTGGAAATGAAGCCGCCCTCGATGCCGCCCGAGCTCTCGCACACCAGGCGCATCATCCGTCTCCTGCATCTTCCAGTCCTGATGAGCCCTTAGTTCTGCACCGCGGACACGCGCGCGACCGCATGGTCACATTCAGAGAAATCCTCCTCCACTACTGCAGAGAGCGATTACGCTACCCACCAGCACACAAAACACTGAATAAATCACAATCCACCACTTGGCGACTACTTCAGACGCGAACTTTTCCAAACCCCGTGCTATACCACCGAATTTACCCCGATGCATACTCCCCACTCTGCAAAGCCTGCGAGGCCCGCGCTGACCTCGATCACATCATCTGGGCATGCCCGAAAGCTACACCCACCAACACTCACCGCACTAACACTACACACATCATAACTACGGCCGAGCAGTGGGAGACTTTGCTGCTCAGCTTGGACCCAGAAGAGCAGCTCTGGGACGTCCGGGTGGCCGAAGACGCCGCCAGAAAACAAGGGCTGGCCGCCGTCTGAGGAAGGGGAGGCCTGGGGGTTAGTCTCCCAAACCCCGCCGCCCCCAGACCCCATCATGGACAAAATGAAGTTTTATCTCTCTCTCTCCCGCTGTCTGTATATCGGGTCCTTGTCAGGCCGTCTTCACCTTCTTTAACTTGGCGGCGAACGTGCCACTGAAAACTGAATAGTCGGCGCCAGTGTCGACGAGAGCGGTGACGTTATGACCATCGATGAGCACGTCTAGATCGGTAGACCGGCGTCTGGCGTTGCGGTTAATTCGTGGCGTCGGATCACGGCTGCGTCGGCTTGCTCTGCTGCTGCTACGTCGCGTCGGAAGGTCTTCGTTCGGCGGCGATGTGTTGTCAAGGCTGTTGCTAGGCGGCGTGCTGATGTCTCGTCGTGATGACTGCACATATATAGTCGGGTAGCAAGAGGGCCCTGCGTGGCACCCTGCTACCTCCGCCGGTGCTTTAATAAAGTTCATTTCTCTCTCTCTCTCTCGTCGTGATGATTCGCGAATCGTCGTCGTCGTCGGCGGCGGCGGAGGATCTTCGGCATTGCGTCGTACAGCAACCGCACCTCCATCGGTTGCGGCTTTTAGTTTCCCGGGTATGGGCTGGGAGATCGGCCCCGGGTTGGGCCGGCATACAGGCGGCGATGCGGCGAGATGTAGCGGCCTGGTGACGGCGAGCGTGAGGGTCGTCGTGGTTGCCACTGGGCTCCGGCAAGGTAGTCGGCGATGTCACGTGGTCGCTCGCCAAGCTGTGGACGTGGCGCGTTGACGGCGCACCCTCGTAGGCCCATCTTGCGGTATGGGCATCGGCGGTAGACATGGCCGGCTTCCCCGCAGTGATAGCAGAGCGGGCGGTGGTGGGGGGCGCGCCAAATGTCCGTCTTCCGCTGGGAGCTGCGCTGGGCGACGGGCGGGCGTGCTGGCGGCGGCGGCGGTGGACGACGGAACTGCGGCGTACAGGGCCCTGGCGCGAGCGCGGAGGGAGGCCTTGACGACGGGCGACGGCGGCGTAGGTCATGGCTTGCGGCTGTGGTTGAGGCGATGCCGGAACTTCTGGCACTTCCAGTGATCGCTGAACCTCTTCTTTAACTATGTCAGCGATCGAAGTCACCTGAGGATGCAATCTTGGGAATAATTTCTGTAGTTCTTCCCGTACAACCACTCTGATCGTCTCGTGCAGGTCGTCGGCGCCTAGAGCTTGAGCTTCGGCGTAGTTTGTCAGTGCATGGCGGTTGTATTGCCTGGCTCGCATTTCAAGCATCTTCTCGATCGTTGTGGCCTCCGAAACAAATTCTGCCACAGTCTTGGGCGGGTTGCGCATCAATCCAGTGAATAGAACCGAACTTTCTTTTCCTCGGACATATCGGGGTCGGTGTGGCGGAAGAGGCGAGTCATCTCCTCCGTGAAGATTGCGATGTTCTCGTTCGGCAATTGCACTCTGGTTTCTAATAAAACTTCGGCCCTTTCTTTTCGCACGACATTCGTAAAAGTCCTCATGAAGTTCTCACGAAATAGGTCCCACGTCACCAGGGTGGTCTCTCTGTTCTCAAACCAGGTCCGAGCAGCATCATCCAATGAAAAATAAACATGGCGCAGCTTGTCGTCGTCGCTCCATTTGTTGAACGTCGCGGTCCTCTCGTATGTCTCCAGCCAGGTTTCAGGGTCTTCAGCGGATGATCCACGAAAAGTCGGTGGCTCCCGAGGTTGCTGCAGCAGAATGGGGGACGCTGGTGCTGCCATTTTGGTCGTTGACTTGGCCTTGATTGCAGTGGTCTTTTCGGGAAGAAGTCCGAACTCCGGCACAAGTCCTTGCTGCCTACGGCTAGCTCGCTGGTCCTTGGCGACGTTGGTCTCGTTCTCCGGTTTCGGGCTTGGGTCACGACTTTGCGGGGGCGTTCGGTGCATGAACGAACTAGCACCTCCACCAGATGTCATGTAGTAGTGACGGTAGAGAAAACAGTCGCACAACTGTGTATGACGAAACTGGTTGTTTATTGGGCGAACCTGTGCCCACAAAAGCAAGCTACACTCAAAGCACAACGATAGCGGCGAACACAGTCGGCGATCGTCGAAAGTTTGATCAGTGGCGAAGCGCGTCGGCTTTTATACCTGAGTCATCAAAGGTTCCAGATTAATCCCTGATGCCCGCGTGTCTTCCAGAAAGTTCTAGACAATTCGCGTCGGTCATACAATCAGATAACATAAGCGTCGGTGAAAACAGGCAACGGAAAGAAGCATCGATAACGTTCTAGAAACTTCCGATACAGGCGCGTCCTGCGCCGAGCGATAACGTTTAACATTTGTTAGCCGGTGGAAAACGGCCACCGGTGAAAGATAAACATGTATACGTGTCAATATATAATCACCGCTTTGCAAACCTGGACATTGCACCCTATACTAGCACTGTTGGATTGTTGTCATTGCCTTCACTTCGCGACCGACGTAATCGCGCTGACCTTCTGTTTCTCTTTAAACTCCTTCATGGTAACCTCACATGTCCTGAACTTCTCAGCTGTGTCATGTTCCGCATCCCACGCAAGATCACCAGAGAACAAAGACCTTTCCATGTTCCTGCCTGTCATCACGAACACTAAACTGTCCACAGAATACAGAATATTTATAACGCTTACTTTCCTGAACTTGATATCTTTCATAATTCCTTGTCATCGTTCTTTTCCGAGCTTTGCCTTGTATTATAATTTCATGTATTGTTCAAGTGCCCTTCTCCTCCTTTTTCTTTTGTATTTACTTTGCGCTTTGTTGTCCATAGTTTCTTCTTTTCACAATTTTTATTTTTATTCATTTATTTTTTAACGATTTTTCCCTGAGTGTCTTCTTTTTGGTTTGTAATGTATGCGTGCGCCAGCACTCAGAGCTTAGGGTTGTTCCTGGGCACGTTAAATAAACATGATTGATTGATTGATTGATTGATTATTATTATTAATATTATTATTAGTCTTCGTTTCACACATTGCTCAACTTCCCTTCTCCTCCTTTTTATTATGTATGCATTTTGCGCCTTCGGTTGCATGTATGTACACTTTTCAAGATTGTTATTTTTTATTCGTTTTTTTACTGATATTCCCCTGCTGTATTTGCTGATATTGTCCCCTGCTGATATTTTTCACAACTCTATGTCTTTGTTCCGCTCTGAGCTTTCCGTTGTTGTGGCTTAGTTTCACATATTGTTCAACTTCCCTTCTCCTCTTTATTGTGTATGCATTTTGCGCCTTCGGTTACATGTATGTACACTTTTCTTTTCAAGATTGTTATGATTTATTCATTGTTTTTTTTTTCACGGATACTCCACTGCTGTATTTCTTTTACTATGTATACGTGCGCCAGCACCTAGACCTCACGGTTGTTCCTGGGCACGATAAATAAATGATTGATTATTATTATTATTATTATTATTATTATTATTAATTTCGCAGTTGTTACACGAAGCTTGATAGGTAAATATGTTTAGCTCCCTTTTAAGCTCGTCAACCTGTTTTCGTTTTCCTATTTGTTTTCTCTACATTCGTTTCGTTTCTATACATTGTGTCTAGCGTATAATTTTAAGGTGCTCCAGTAGAAAAGCTTCGTAACTTTTAGTGGACACAGTAACAGGCATGATCAAGGTATTATTATTATTAATAATATTATTATCTCTGCTGTTGTTACACAAAGCTTGATAGAAAATCATGATTAGCTCTCTTTTAAGCCCGTCTCCCTGTTTTCGTTTTCCTATTTGTTTTCTCAACATCCGTTTCGTTTCTACACATTGTGTCTAGCGTATAACTTTTAAGGTGCTCCAGTAGAAAAGCTTCTTATGGGCACTGTAATACACATGATCAAGGTATTATTATTATTATTATTATTATTATTATTATTATTATTATTATTATTATTATTATTATTATTCACTTTGCTGTTGTTACACAAAGCTTGATAGAGAATGGTCGTACCTGCTTCGGCTAAGCTCTCGCGCGTTGAATTCAATGTCTCCAGCCCGTTGGTTGAGATGCGGATGTAGTCACCATGTTTCCCACAGGACCGCCGCAATTTCGTACTGAAGGGGTTTACTTCGTCACCTTCCTTCGGAATGTCAACACGTACATCGCTCTTCGAGAAGCAACATGTCTTCGCACTTCGAGCTGTGGTCCTCAGGGGCCAAGTATTAGGGAACCGAAGGAGGACTTTTTTGATAAATGCTTGACCAGCAGTAGACATGTGCAAAAACTCTGACGTCGCTTGTAAAAGAACCTGCATGTTAAAACAGTGTTTTATCTTGGCAAGGCGCAACTCAGCTTAAGTAATACGCGAACCACATAAGCGTTGATCCGCTGTTCGTTATATGAAGCTGAAGTGAAAACAGCCTAACCAGCAACAAATGTGCCAAACTTCATGTGGCCCATTTGTTAAGCTGATACCTTGCATACGACAACGCGCGAAGCCAGCGTCCAATAGCAATGACAAAAGTCAAGTGTCCCCTGTGTTCCGACCAATGCGTCACTGGTTGCATCCTATCTAGCAAACCCAGTCCCGTTATCTGGAGCTTACTACCGAGAAACAATGCTCTTTTTTCCTGGTCCAATTTTGCGATAACCTCCTTTGACCTCTGGAATATCGTAATCACCGCGCTGCTTTTACAATACCGCCACCGATATAGCCTAAACATCTCCATTTCCAGTTTCCCAAGCACCACCTCCGGAGAGTCTTGCGCGCCCTATAAGCAACGTCCATTCCACCATAAACAGTCCTACAATTATACATATGAATATCAACCGATATCGAATGTTAACTTCCTGTAACTGTACGAAGTGTTGATGGTCTCACTTCGAATCTTTTTTATTTATTGCCAATTCCTTCGGACGTTTAAACTTAAACTTTTCCATACATGAGAAATTTATTACACTCCTAAGGAACTTAACAGTTCGTTCCTCTGCAAAGAAACTAATCTGACTCACATTTTCTTTACCACACAATCGCTTAGTTTGACCTAGGAGGGCGCATCAATAGCGTCACCGTTTGACCAGTAACTAAGTACAGCGCGCTGCAGAGGACACGTTTATAATCCCGTTGAACCGTAGACATCATAACGATTCCGTAGCTACTTTCAACACGCCGGCACCCAGTTCCGGGCCGGCCTACGTATTAAACATGGCACCTCAACGCCACTAGTTGCCGCCTCTTTAACCGCATCCAGAGGAGTAATAAAAATGTTCATCATCTGCATCGCAAAACGTGAAAGCCAGGCATTGTTCGCAATTTATCCCAGCGGTTAAATGTAGTATAGAATGTGTTCATTACCAAATAAAAGTGAATTTATTTAAATTTATACATTCTTCCTTTCAAGGCCTGCATTATCTTTAAGCACATAGAAGAGCGTGCTCATTAGCAGCTGCAGCACTTGTTTGGCCAACTTAGTATTTGAACGGCTATATTTTCGAGCGTAGAATAAATGCAGAACAAAATGATCAATTATACGGTAGACCGGTGGAAACATTAGTAGCGCCACTTCCGATAAAGCAAGATGTTGTGATGAGTGTAGATTAGCGCTTTCGGAGCACTGCTCTTCAGCATTTACATTTTCAACCACTTCATGACGTTCCCGTGCCATCTACAAAGATTATTCGGGCGCCCTACTTGTAGCACCGAGTATTTGCCCGAACTAACTGCCGCACTCGTGGATTCTAGTGGCCGGTCGCGTTGTCCTCCCCTTAAATCTGTTCACTGCTCAATTAACTTAATTAAACCCGTCTCTCCACAAACGAAATCTTTCAGCTGCTTCTTCCTTTGAACTGAGAAGTAGCCACCCACCATGCTTTAGTGCTTCGACACCTTAAGCTCGCTTGGCGCCTTGTTCGTCACGGCCGCGTCAGCGTCCATACCCTGGCCGCCATAACGTTCTTGATTCAAACCAATCGCTACGAAGAGAGACATTTCTGTACTGAGCTCCGACTTTTCAAGTATGTTTTGGTTGAGAGGCAGACAGACGTAAACTTCTTTTAGAAATAAGCTGCAGTAATAGGAGCGAGCGCTCATAATTGCGAAATTTAGCATAAATGTTAGCGAAATCTTCTTCTATATTCAAAGTAATCGTCGCAGAAAGAACTTATGCGGACCCTACGCAATGCGGAAATCGATCTTATGCGAAACCTTGTGTAAGTTTTCCATAATCTGGAAAGCATTACCAGTTGGGCCACCATCTTTGCGTAAATCGATCAGCTGTGTATGTGACGCGAGCGTGCGTGTGTGACGACAGCAGCAAGATGGCGACCACGTTGATGACTGTCGAATAACGGCAACAGCACGATT
The DNA here is from genome assembly GCF_013339745.2 of Dermacentor silvarum. Taxonomy (NCBI): domain Eukaryota; kingdom Metazoa; phylum Arthropoda; class Arachnida; order Ixodida; family Ixodidae; genus Dermacentor; species Dermacentor silvarum. Next base: position 91,016,588 of record NC_051163.1, read on the forward strand.
TCTACTGCAGCCGTCGACGCGAATTTACGCATGGCGTATTTCGGTTTTGAATAGATTGAATGGGTGCAAGCAAGCAAGACGCAGTGTGTAACCTGATCTGCCTCTAGGCGTTACACAATGTTACGCACGCTGTCTATGTCATCTGGTCAATGTTAAAACGACTATGGCATTTGTACTTCGCTGAAGAACTGTTAAAACGTGACCAAATTGCATCGATAATAAAGGCGATACAGCGTCGCACAGTTTCTACGTAGCGTTAGCTGCTACGAGGAATGAACTGGAGAAGGTGGGCCTGCTTGAGGTGGGCGTGCTGGGGTACCATTTACCGAGAGTGTAGCCAACCCAGTTGGTAGTCGATTCACGGCAGGCGCAGTGGATTGATTAGACGGGCTACAGTGGCGTAGCCAGACATTTTGTTCGGGGGGGGGGCTCATGTTGCAGCGCGGCCTCCTCCTTATCGAATGTATCGAGGGATCACATACATGAATAATAATTGCATTACCAATGCCATTGTATATTAGATGCTGCACACGAATTATTGAACGCTACGCACTGTCAGGTACAATAAGTATTTTGTCATAAAAGAATATATTCGTATGTCCCAAAAATGGTGGCAAAAATAACTGATATCAATGCTGTCGCGTTTTCTCTTTGTCTATTTAATAAGAAAAGAACATATCACACAAACTTTAGAACTATATCAGTTCGAAACCAGCAAAGCAGTGCATGCAGCTGATATGAAAAACGTAAAGGCCATGAAATGAATGAGTTGAGCACAAATATTTTGATGAATCTTTGTCATGCAAGAACCTTGTTTACATTTTTGCACATCTGCAACGGCCAGGAAAAAACCTCAATGACGCTGTCCCTCGTTGCAATAGATGGCGCAGGAGCAGCTGTTACCGGTCGTGTATTGTAATTAACCCGAGATTATACTCGCAACAGTGAGTACAAATAAAAAGTGGGAGTTCTGCAAAATATTCATTAGAAATGCGAAGATATATTGGAATATAAAATGTGAAGATACAACTCGCTAAAGCGCAAAAAAGAGTCGCTGGAAACAAAGTTCACTGCTTGTATGCACAAAACCTCGCAACAAGATATTCAAATATGCGTCTAAGTCTCCAATAAATCTACGTATTTAAGCAAACGGCACGGTATATAATGTGTCAAACCAGACAAATAAATATATTGCGCAGTCACAGATAGTAAACTTTGCGCACAGAAAGAGAGATGATCTAGGCAAGAACAAAAATATGATCGCAGAAATCGTGATATGTACTCGGGCCATGCGGCGGTCGCGACAGCGCCATGTGGGTTGAATAATAGAGAAATAATCCAGAACTCAATACGAAAATGTGTAATTTAACTGCCTGCACAGCGGCAACAATTATTCTGCACCGAAAATTAAAGGAGGGTATTGCTTCCTTTAAAAAAAAGAAATAAAAGCAGATAGCTAAAAAGGAAAGAAAAGGACAAACAAAAGCCACAGATTATGCGGCAAGTTGAACTGCCCAATATCCGAGTGTGTTTTTGGCAAACGCTGCGTGGGCCGGACTTTCAATGAGCAAGGTCGGTGAAAATTGGTTATTGATGTACCCGTAATTTTCGTATTCGCATGATAATTTTGATCATGATGCTAACTGCTAGAATAAACGGCTAAAATTTCTGTGGTTTTAAAAGCTAACGAACAGTCATACGTTTTCATAATTACGAGCTTATGGACCTGAAGGAACAGATCTTTTTGCATTGATTTTTGCTGCTTCGCTATCTATAGGACAAACTTCTCTCGGCAAGGAAGTTGAGCGAAGCGGTCAATGACTTCGGACACGTTGATTCCGACTTCTCTGTGGGCGTATAGAAGCGCCAGCCTAACCATGCGTTCCTCAGACATTGTAGAGCACAGGTGTTTTTTTTTTAGTAATCTCATGTTAAAAAATATCCTCTCTGCGCTGGCAGTGGTCACTGGAACGGTGACTAGAATCTGCAGCAGTTTGTACACATTTACATAGAACCTGCAGTCGCAATGAGAGAGGGCATCTATTCCGGTGCTCAAAACTAAAAACACTCCTTCGATGTCGTTGGCATCCTTATCTAGGTACCTTGCACAAACATTGAGCTGTTCGATTCCAGCAATATCCGTCGTTACGTCAGCAAGTATGGAGAAGCAGCCTGTAGCGTTTACTTATGCATCTCGGCTTTCTTTGATAATTTCGCCACAAATTTCTATAATTTTATTTTGAACATCTGGGCTTAAATACCAGGCATTGCTGGGGCATCTTTCCAAATGGTTCTTCAGATATATATCTCTACAATCAGCTCGCATGCGAAGAAGTGCTCTTAAAATACCTGTATTTTCAGCGGGGGCTATGCTTAAATCCATAGGGCCACTGTCCCTGTGGCCACGGAGAGCCAGACCTTGTCGCTTGCGAGAATTTCCTCAATAATAGGCCATTTACTTTCTTCTGCTTTCTCATATTTTACTTTGCCTGCCCTGGTCCAGCTAATCGATCACATTGGGCAGGCTTCCTCAAAATGTTTGGAGATAATTATCAGCTGCTAGCTCACAGTCACGGTGATATTTAGTATTTTCGTGTGTGTGGAAGATTGCGAGCACGTGCTTTCATTTCTGGAACGGCTTGGACACGAAGGCTCCAGTGTACGCATGTTGGCCCAAGCTTATAAGAGCACTAACCCCATAAAGTTCTAGAATGGAAAAACTAAAGCACGCCTTTGGAAATGTCAGTGCACCTTTCGCGTCAAAAGTTTATGGAACTTTATACACATAAAGTTTCGTAATTGAAATTCATGCGCTCCGTAGATTCCGCGGCCGCTGCGAGATGCCGCTACGCGCCCGCTCGCTATCGAAAAGCCCTTGAAAGTTTGTGCTCGGATGGGGCTCCTTGCATTACGTGACTCCAGGTGCAAGCGCGCTGCCACGTAGTCCGGCCCGAGTTCGCAATGTTCGTGCCGAAATGTCTGTTCGAGCGTGAAAAAGACATTGTAGACAGAATCCAGAATGATTCCCGGCGTCGGTGGTAGTTTTGGTCGGCGGCGCATGCCCGCACGAATAAATTTCGGGGGGGGGGGGGGGGCTGAAGCCTCATCGCCCCCCCTTCCTGACTACGCCCCAGGCGGGCTGCACGCACTCACGAAATCAGGTACTGAATATAGCGACACCCCAGCAAGGAGCAAGGCTAAATCAGAAGGATGTAAGGCACGTCGTACAATAAATAATCCTAGAGATCGCACACTTTGCTACATAAACATGCAGTGTGATCAGAAGCAAGATAAATGGCTGGAAATTTCAATGAAGCTCAATAAAAAGAAAATACACTAGTATGTACGTGCTCGGCAAAACACATTTTAATATTCACTAATACGGACACTCCTGGTGAACTTTCCCTGTCATAGTCACAATCAGCGTTGCCATGAGGGCCCACATATATTTAGATATTGTAGCGAAGGATTACAACGGTACAGCGCTTTCTAGTGGGTCGTCCTCTCCAGCACTTTGCTTCAGCGCGGAGTCCAGGCCCCGCCTAGACTGTCGCCACTGCGCTGCTCATAGTTTCATCAACACCTTAACAATTGGTGGAGAAGCTCTGTCCTCGAACACCCACCCCGTACCCGGCCATCTACCATGCCTCAGGACGCCTCCCAGCAACCACCTCTTCCTGCACAAACAACGTGCCCTGGTGTCCCTCGTCACCGCGACCGTGCCATCTTCACTGGTGCGCATGATACCGATGGCTCACCACGTAGGAGAGGGTAAACGCGCATAACAAGATGTACGACCTAGTCAAACTGAACAATGTGCTGTTCTACTTCGCGGGTGTCGCCAGCGTATGGTATAACAACCACGAAGGAGATTTACGGACATGGTCTGCCTTCAAGACCACCCTTGCAGATGTGTTGTCGCCCCGCCGTTTGTAAGCATCGTGCCGAGCAATGTTTGCGGGCGCACGCTTGGCCCCCGGGTCAATCATTCACCATTTATATTTAAGTCATTCTGGACCTACGCAAGAATGTGAATTAGATGAAACTAGGTCTGATCGGATCAGCAATGTGCTGAAAAGAATAGAAGATGACGCCTTCAACACGTTGCTGGCCAAGAATCCTCGCTCCGTGGCTGAAATCATCACACTGTGCCAAAGCTACGAAGAGTTACGAAAGCAACGGTCGTTGAGCCGGTCGCTCTTAATCACACGTGGAACCCTTCGCTGGTTTGGCTACAATTTCGGACCAGTCTGCGTTCCTCGAGGTAATGAAGGCGTTCGTCCGTGAGGAGGATTCCCGCCAGCTCTCACTGATGACCTTTGCGCAGCCGCAGAATATGCTGGACAATCGACCAGTATGCTTTGCGTGCGGCTACACCGGCCACGTGGCACGCTTTTGCAATCACGTGCAGCCTTCTAGAGCCGCATCATACCTAATAAGTCGTATTTTCGGTTCTCGCCGCCCTTATTGTGACTGGTCCTCTGACTCGTCACCGTCAGTGTGCCCGAGACCGTCTAGAGTGTGCCCGAGACAGTTTATACGCCGTCCACTTCATCATAATTTGCTTATGCTCGCATGACATTATCGTAGGCTGTGATTTTCTATTACTCGCCGTTCGCCTTCCCCAGTGTGATGAGATTCTTTCAATGAATTACTTGCTACTGAGGCACAGCCTCAGCGCATTAAATGACGAAGCTGTTCGTTACCACAACAAGCCATTCATTAGAGAAAATACAGTGAAAAGAGAAAACGTAAACTCAGCAACCTAATCACAAAATAACGAAAGAGGATTAAGTCTAGAAAGAAATCATAAAATGTCAGAAGGGATCTACAGTTTCATGGTTCGCACTGAAGCTGTGGGATGAACTAGAAGCGGCGACAGAAGTGGAGCTCGAAGTGGAGTAGCGGTGGCGAAACTAGAAGCCATCGAAGAAAATCCTGGTCGCCCCCAGGCGAACACCAGGGATCCAATAATGCAGGGGGAAGTTCCGCAAGTTCCATTGTGATGTTGGGAACTTGGATAGGTAGCCTTAGTACGGTAGAGGTCTTGTTACCGGACATCAAGTCCAAGGGCTTCACCTCTGCTACCGGTACAAGGGCTTCCTTTCTCCCACGTCGGTCGGCACCTTATTATCAGGCAGCCATGATCGACACTGCTATGAAGACAGGTATAGTGGAGACTGGCAGCAGCTGGACGCCCTTGCGGCGTTCGCTAGCCGGAACTCGGGCACAGCGCTAGAGACGCTGGGCCGACTGGGTCGGACGCCCTTCCGACGTTCGCCGACTGCAGGCTGCAGGAAGAAGTTGGATGTCGTGTCGATCCCAGGTGGGAGCCTGGAGCGGCCTTGGGCCAGGAACTCGACTGGCCGCTACTCCCGCACCCTGGTGATCTTCTCCCCCCTCTTCTTCCACGTCTCCCATGATGGCTGTCGCTTGCTTGCTTGTTGCTCACTTCTGGCACTTGGCCACTACGATCACGGCATTCGCGCACTTTACATATCACACCCACGTCGTCGCTCACTATCACATATGCGGCCTCGTCCCGTCATTCAAGAAGAGGTAAGCTAGTCGTTGCAGTGCACGAGGCGAGGGCTAGGACGCTATCGAAATATGAAGCCATCAAACGAAGCCCATCGAATGTGATTCACGTATTTGCGCTTGTGGAGAAGTCGCCGTGTCGTTATGGCCACGAAACTTAGCCGCTTGCTTCTAAAAGTGACGTCGCCACTTTCTTCCCTCCGTACAGCCAGCACCAACCGTATTCATCCCATCGCGGCCTGCACCACTCGTGTTGTTATTCAGAACAATCTATCATCATCATCACCACCAGCCTATATTTTATGTCCACTGCAGAACGAAGGCCTCTCCCTGCGATCTCCATTTACCCCTGTCTTGCGCTAGCGTATTCCAACTTGCGCCTGCAAATTTCCTAACTTCATCACCCCATCTGGTTTTCTGCCGACCTCGACTACGCTTCCCTTCTCTTGGTATCCATTCTGTAACCGTAATGGACCACCGGTTATCCATCCTAAGCGTTACATGGCCTGCCCAGCTCAATTTCTTCCGCTGCATGTCAACTAGAATATCGGCTATCCCCGTTTGTTCTCTGATCCACACCGCTCTCTTCCTGCCTCTTAACGTTAGTACTAAGATTTTTCGTTCTATCGCTCTTTGTGCGGTCCTTAACTTGTTCTCGAGCTTCTTTGTTAACCTCCAAGTTTCTGCCCCATATGTTAGCACCGGTAGAATGCAATGATTGTACACTTTTCTTTTCAACGACAGTGCTAAGCTCCGTTCTATACGTTCTATACGCCGTCCAATTCATCATAATTTGCTTATGCTCGCATGGCCTTATCTTAGGCTGGGATTTTCTACCCAGCCACAATGCAGTAATTTATTGCGCATGCCCCCAAATAGAACTCTCGGCGTTGTCAGACTTGACGCTGGTCGGCAGTCATTTGGCTTCGAACAAGCTACGCGTGAATGTAACCAAAAGTCCCCCGAACTCGTCAACGGTTGTGTCCGTCTACAACAGCAGCCTCGCCGCCGCCGCTGCACTACTTTCCCCATCTGGCCGATTTTGCACCCGAAAAGGTATGCTGCTACCTTTTGCTACCGTAGAAGTTACTGAGGGCTCCAGCGATATCGTTGTTAGCAACTCGTCCCTATACACTGTGATGCTGCTGCGAGGGGAATGTCTTTGTAACATGGAAGCCATCGAAGCCGTGCAAGCAACGGACGTTCCTGATGACACACACTGCGCTACTTACAGTACGCTCAGTGCTATTTGTACGTCTGATCCGTCGCCCAGTGATGTACTTGGTTCTTCCATTGCAGTTAACCTTACGTCGGTCCAACGCATCCAGCTTCTGTGCCTGTTAGAGGGATTTCGTTCTTCTTTCGACGTTGTGCAACCTTCCCTGGGCCGGTCGTCCTCTGTTACGCATCGCATCGACACTGGCTCCCAACCGCCACTGCAGCAACGCCTGTATCGCCTATATCCCACAGAACATCTATTATTCAAGACCAAGTCGATGGCATGCTTCGACGCGAAGTGATTCGACCTTCGAACAGTCAATGGGCATCACCTCTCGTCCTTGTTTTGAAAAAAGACGGTTCTGTACGGTTCTGTGTTGACTATCCGGTGCCTCAACAAGATTACTCGCAAGGACGTTTCCCCGCTACTACGAATTGACGACGCCACTGACAGCCATACAAGGAGCAGGATTCTTTTCATCTCTCGGTGTGCGCCATGGCAGTAGTCATGGCAGACGACGATCGACCGAAGACAGCTTTTGTCACGCCCGACGGCTTGTACGAACGTGTAGTTAGCACTTTGTAATGCGCCCACAACTTTTGAGCGCATGATGAATACCATTCTGCGCAACTTTAAATGGCAAGCATGCTTGTGTTACCTTGACCACGACGTTGTTGTCGCTCTGGACTTCCCCATGCAGCTTCAACGCCTCCGGCTGGTTTTGACGCGCTTGAGAAACGCCGGCCTACAACTAAATTTACAGAAGTGCCGATTTGCAGCGCGGCAACTGACCACACTAAGTTACGTCGTCTCCAAGGATGTAATTCTGCCCTATCCAGCCGAACTTCGGGCCGTCGCCGAATTTCCTAAACCAACATCTGTCAAAGACTCGCGCAGTTTTGTAGGTCGGTGCTCATACTTCAGATGCTTCATTCGCCACCATCATATCGCCCCTGATGAAGCTCCTTGGAAGCAGCGGGCCCCTCACTTCGTGGTTGTCGGAGTGCGACGAGGCGTTCGCAATCCTGCGTAATTTGCTGACGTCACCTCCAATTTTGCGCCATTACGACCCGACGGCCCCTACCAAGGTGCACATAGGTATCAGCGATGTTGTACTCCACGCAGTCCCTGCTCAGCGCAAACACGGGTTTTCTGAATACATTGAGGCTTATGCAAGTCCCACGCTTACGAAAGCCGAGACTAACTACACCGTGACGGAAAAATGCTTGGCGATCTTGACGTCGCCACGGACCACCACTCACTTTGTTGGTTCTCACTAAAAGACCCCTGAGGTCACCTTGCCTATTGGGCACTTCGCCTGCAGGACTACGATATTCTCGTGCTCTACCGTAGTGGACGCAACACTCTGACGCCGACACCCTCTCGCGCTCTCCCTTGCCCGACGACAATGGCAACTGCTCAGTATCCTAACTTGCCATTTCTTCCATCGACCTTCGCACCATCGCTTCCAAACAGCGCAATGACCACTGGATCGCCTCGCCTATAGACTTACTGTCTGATCCATCGGCACAACCAACAACTCACGCGTCGCGTCCTCAAACCCACTATTTCACCATTCGCGACGACCTACTTCACCGACGCCAATTACACCGCCGATGGCCGCCAGTGGTTGCATTCTAGACACTACCAATTTCGATAACTTATACAACGACAACGTACACACGGAATGTCAAAACATTATTGACTGCGTTACTCACGCGATAGAAGAATCGCGGTACGATTCACGACACAACTATGACTACGCCATATGTCCGTGGATTAATGAGAGCATACTTGCTCTATTAAAAAAGAAAGATTACTCTTATAATAAACTAAAACATAATAAAACTAACTACTACTACAAAAGCCAGTTTACATTTTTCCGGAACAAATCAGTTATACTAATTCGAAGATCGACGAAGGCCTATTACACTAACTTAATTAAGCAACAAAATGGCGATGGAAGGCAAATATGGAAAATAGTCAGAGATGTAGTAGGATTAAAGGATAAGCAATATGTTAGTCCCGAATATGTGTCCCCACAGATTGCTAATAAATTTAATGATTATTTCTCAAAAATTGGTGAGGACATATATAGACAGTCTGTTCTTGCAATTCCCACAACCATTGTCCAGAGAAGCGTGAGCAATGATTTTTATTTTTGTGAAGTAACACTTGAGGAAATAAGATGTATCATTGGCAAATTGTCGGTTAATAAAGCATCCGGACTTGACGGTATTCAGGTTAGGATCCTGAAAAACAATATTGATATCTTATGCATTCCCCTTCGTCACGTGTTTAGCCAAGCGATAAGAAGAAATTCTTATCCAAATATATTGAAAGTTGCAAAGGTTATCCCTGTGTACAAAACTGGCGATCCGAACCATCCGAGTAGTTATCGACCAATTTCTATTCTTAGTGTAGTTAACACAGTATTTGAAAACTCATTGTACTACAGTTAAATGCATTTCTAGTAAGCAATAACATTATCTGCCCACAGCAGCATGACTTCGTTGCGGGTAGATCTACATCAACCGCAGTTTTAACACTTTCGCAGTTCATTAACTCTGCTCTTAACAAGCAGAAAATTGCTGTGTCAATTTTTCTTGATGTAAGAAAGGCGTTCGATACAGTCTGGCACTCCATACTGTTACAAAAACTGGAAACTTATGGTATTGTTGGAAACGCGCTTCAATTCATCAACACCTATTTTAAAGCACGCAGGCAACAAGTAGTAATTAATAAACATCACTCCGATTTCACTGATGTCATATGCGGTGTACCACAAGGCTCGGTTTTAGGCCCTATTCTGTTTTCATTATACATTAATGATTTACCGCATGCACTTAGGTTGACACAAGTTTTATGTACGCTGACGACACCGCCTTAGTTTACTCAGGTGACTCGCTCTCATCAATACAAGACATTATATCTGTCGAACTACTAAAAGCAGACCAATGGTTTTCGAAAAATAGACTAGACCTAAGCACTGATAAAACTAAATATATCATATTTCACTCCAACAGGAAAATAGCAAATTACAGTACCTTTAATTTGACTCTAGCGAACCGAACTCTGTAGCGTGTTAATAGGGTTAAATATTTAGGAGTTGCTTTAGACTGTCACTTACATTGGAGAGAACAAATTAACCTTGTCTGTAGGAAACTCGCTTTCAGCTGTTACACGCTGGCCCGTGCCAGGCAATATTTTCCTCGTGCTTTGCTTCGTTGCATATATTTTTCTTTATTTCATACCCACCTGGGCTATTGTTGTGAAATATCGGGCCTAACATACAAAACTTACTTAACACCTATACTACAGTTGCAAAAGCGCGCCCTAAGAATAATAACGCTTTCTTCTGTTCATCACCCTAGTAGCATTCTGTTTATTGACCTTCGTATCCTTTCTTTTACGGCTTTAAGAAATTATAAGATCACTTGTTTAGTTCATAAACACCAAGTTCCCCTTACCCAACACCATATTTAACTTCCCACGTGCAAACACCAGACAAGCAACTAACTTTAACCTAAACCTTCCTTATTGCAGCAATGTCTACGGTGAAAGATTATTGGAGTTTTTTGGCGCTATAACATGGAACACTTTGCCTGTGGAAGTAAAAGTAACCAGAAACTTTGATCTTGCATGTAAACGCTTATTCTTGTCTAGACAATCGGAATAACACCTCCTTTACAAATTAATACTTATTCATGTATGCAATGTTATTATTAACTAAGAAAATATGTACGTGGTTGGCCTATATGCTATTTCTGTATTGGACCAGGTACTAGCCACATAGGCTATTGGTCCAACTATTTTTGTATGAATTTTTTGTATTGTATAAATAAAGTTCATTTTGATTGATTGATTGATTGATTGATTGATTGATTGATTGATTGATTGCTTAATAGAACTCCGCCGTCCGCATTCTGCAATTTGCGCGTTATTCCACTCTTATCTACAGTGTGCACACTCTGGATGATTCAAAATTTACCGGCGCATTCGACAGCGGTACTGCTGGCGAGGGATCTACAGCTACGTTCCGAAGTTCGTTCGCGCTTGCACCACTTGTCAGCGCCGGATATCTTTGTAGGAGTGACGTGACGGCGGCTACAGGGCCCCCCGCCCAGACGGAACGTCGAAATGGCGATCCAGTGAAACCGCGTTTCGAAAGTGTCCGTGGACAGTCCAAGTGGTTAACGTGAAGGGCATCGAGTTGCCGCGCAGAGCTCAGGCGGGCGGCACTGGAAGCTCCGCAACGGACGAGGCACTCGCTGAACGGACGCTGTTGGGAGGGGCGCGTCCAGCCGGCGATAGAATCTGCACATGCGTCTTGAGGAAGGAGGAACTGGTAGGCCTTTGAGGCGAATGGCGCGTCGACGGTACCAGTGCGAGCGTTGCCGGTGGCGTATGACGGACCGCACCGCTGCATGGCGTGTAGGGTGCGCGCACGAGCGATGCAGTCGAAGCCCTGGACGGGCCACGACGCTTGCATTGCATGTGGACGTGGCACACCCTGTCGGGAGGCGACCACGCTCCGACGCGTCCGGCGATGGGGTGCATCGCGAGGAAGCCATGGACCGGCCGGAAAAAGTGGGGTCAGGGCCTGCATGAGCGTCCGGTGGTTCTTTGAGGACGCCTGACGTGGGATGCAGCGGGGGTCGCAGAAGGTCGTCGTGACCCACGTCCGCTGTGGCGTTAGCCGGCAGAGTCGTAGGCAGTGGGATCGGTGCGGTGCCGAGCTCGCGCGCCGCCTCGGAGACTGGCTCAGCGGACCGCGTGGACGGGTCGGGTGTCGTCGTTGGATGAGCAATGACGTTGGAGACAGACCCGATGGCGTGGGGCATGGTAGCCGGTGTCGGGTCGGCGATGTCTCCACTGTCGCCTGCCATCGTTGGGGGCGAGAAAGGCGATGACGTGGCCGGTGTCATGGTCGTGACGATAACCTCGGTGACAACATTGTGCGCATACTCGCACGAAAGAGACCCCTGGAGAGAGCCGGAGGCTGGGGACTGTGCGGTAGCGCATCGGGTGGTCGCCAAGACGGTATCGGGGCAAGTCGAGGGAGGAAGGCTTGCCTGATGGTGGCTAACGGGCGCAGGAGCAGACGCGTCTGGTGCTGGCGGTGAGGGCGCCGGCAGAGATGACTAGCGCACCGCACGGACTACCTCTGGAAGAGGGTGGTAGACAGCACCGAAGAAGTCGAGCACGCGCTGCCGCAGTTCGTCGTACGGGCGCGGGCCAGGCGATGGAACGCCGAGGTGGAGCTGGAGAGCAAGTGGCAGGACGTCAAGGAGTACTGCGTGCTTGAACTCCTGGATCCAGATGTGGTTAAGCTCCAGAGCCGCCTCGAACTGAGCGATCCATGCGCCGACGTAGCTGGACGAGAACGGCGGCAGTGGTGGGTCGAACTGCGGCTCCGGCCAGTGAGCCATGGCAGCGTGTCGCTCAGTGGAACGGCGCGTTCTCCCGGGTCACCAATGTAGGAGTGACGTGACGGCGGCTGTACGAGCCGTGCCGTCGTTTCTACTCAGAAGGGTGAAGGCGGCGAGCCGAGCGACGGGGCTGCGACGACCAGCGTGGCTGGCTTTTTGGAACGACATTGCGCTTCTTTTATTTTCTCTTTCTTTGATAGCCGGCGCTAAGGCACCGGCTGAGAGCGCCGAACAAAGCACTCCGCGCTGCGGCGTCGGTGGGCGCTACATCTACACCGCGCCTATCGCCCGCCAGTCTACAACCTGTACCTTGCCCTAACCGGCCGTTGGGGCGTGTGGGCGTCAATTTTATGGGCCGCTAGGCCATCGTGGCTGTTCACCACCTCACGAGATACGCAGAAACTGCCGCCCTCCCAGCAGTTACAACGCGCGATCTGGACTCCTTCCTGCTTCGCCGATTCATACTGCGTCATGGTCCATCACAGTACTTGCTCAGCGATCGCTGACATGCCGTCTTGTAGGAAATCTTCGAAGCCACCCTCAAAGAGTGCGATGTTGTCCACCGCACAACTGCTAGTCTGCTGCTCACCACACGCAGACCAATAGCCTCACAGAACGCGTCAACCGTGCGCACGGCGACATGCTCGCAATGTACGTAGCCACCGAACACATTCTGCACTACATAACCTACGCCTACATTAGCGCTAATCACAGCACCACTGATTTTTCACCCTTGTTCGCGGTGAAAGCACTTCTGCGCCCACGTTACTCCTCGGAGCGCTTGTGTGGCTCTCGGTCCCTTCCGCTGCACGTGGTCTCTCTGCGGAACTACAGCCCGATTATGAAGGCCACTACAGTATCGTCAAACGCACATCGCCGGCTGACTACGTGATCGAACCCGTTGAACCTAAAGTCCCTATATAAGAAAAGTACCGCCATCCTTTGATCAACGCCGCTTCTCTCTCTCCTGTATCTCGGATTGGACGATGATGGCGCGCGCTTTCACTTCTTTATTTTTTTCCCCCTCAGAGCCATGTTGAAAGTAACACTGCGCAGCCGCCGCCGTCGCCGCCGGCGGCGGCGGCGCGTGCCCGGCCTTTTTTCAACGTGGACTTCCTAGGTGCGCCACCGTCGACTTGCTTGAGCAAGCAAAAAGTAATAAAAAAACAAGTGCTTTAGGAGAGGAGACGGCGGAGGAAAGAGTAGATGGCGGTACTTTTACTTTATAGGGGTTTTAGTTAAACCGCCTTCAGACATGCGCCGTTGTGGACAAGACATTGTCAACGTCGAGCGCCTGAAGACCTGCTATGACCCACTGATAGCGACTAAAGTCCCTATATAAAAAAAGTACCGCCATCCTTTGATAAACGCCGCTTCTCTCTCTCCTGTATCTCCGATTGGACGATGATAGCGCGCGCTTTTCACTTCTTTATATTTTCTTTTTTTGCGCCTCAGAGCCATGTTGAAAGTCCTCTGCGCAGCCGCAGTCGCCGGCGGCGGCGGCAGCGCGCGCCTGGCCTGAAAGCTTCAACGTGGACTTTCTAGGTGCGCCACCGTCGACTTGGCTTTCGCAAGCAAAAAGTAAAGAAAGAAGCAAGCGCTTTAGGAGAGGAGGCGACGGGGGAAAGAGTAGATGGCGGTACTTTTCTTATATAGAGACTTTAATAGCGACTAAAGCCCCTATATGAAAAAGTAGCGTCACGCTTTGAAGAATGCCGCCGCCTCCTCGCACACCCTGTCCGAGGCCGACGGCGCGTCGGTATTGGGCTAATGGCATCACGTGTACCGTCGAGCCCCCGGGCGCTGGCTGCGTTTGTTTACGATCACGCTCCATCGCCATTTTCGCCCGAGAAGCATCTACCGACTGGCGAGGAGCACGACGATAGCGACGAACACAGTCGCCGATCGTCGAATCTGATCAGCGGCGAAAGATAAACAAGTGCACGTGTGACGTGTTTCAAGCGGTGTAGGCGGCGCAACGGTCGAAAAAGAAGCGCGAAAGAGAGGAGAAACGAGGAGGAGGGAAGGCGAAGGAGGAGAGCGTCGCTACTTTTCATATATAGGGACTTTAATAGCGACAACTGATAGCTCCCCCTGCTGGCTCCCTATTCGTTCCCGGAGGTAATTGTAGTGGAGGATTGGAACGGTATAATGGGTCTTTCTCCCCAGCGCTTTCTATTGGATGGTCCCATTCAGCGCTTTGCTCGGGAAATACGTTTGCGCTCGGAGTCCGTGCCCCGCCTAGACTGTCGGCGCTGCGCTGCTCCTAGTTCCATCAAATAAACAACGGTGTATATATGCTTATCCGATGCCGTGTATGCAGACTTTTCAGAATGGCAGCCAGAAAATAAATGTCTGCAAACATAAGTGACAGCGAATGCTTTTATCCATAATCTTCTCAGTCTATTAAATTATATAAGTGCAAAGCAATACGGATGATCATACCCGAAAGTGATGTAATTTTACGGGCGCGGTTCTTTACCGGCAGCATTGCGGCGTCTGTGCGATGTCATTGCAGGCCCTACACATCATCAGCTTTCCACAATGCCAGCAATTTTCGCGCATCCGCGTATGTTACGTGCAAGTTAGACAAACCTGCGTATAGTTAGAACACCATCCAAAAAGCGCAAGGCTTAAACTTGGTATCACTGCCAGTGCTTCGCCCTTCGGGCGGCACTGCCAATTTCTTTGCGGCATACGCGGGTTATTGACAACTTTATATAGTAGGGGTGCCACACATTGACTGAGTCAAGGAAAGGCGGAAGTGTAGGCATGCCCAATCGGCGAAGTATGAAGTGAGAAAGGGCAATTGAAACATGTAAGGAGCCCCTATGGATTATTTGAGCGTGGGATAGAAAAAAGACGTGGGTGGGAGTGCCTTACTTATGAACGGTTTAGTGATAGAAGAGATCAAACTGAGAATGTATTGCATTAAAATATTATTATATATACGTTGTTTATAATCTGTTCCACCTTTTTCCGAGGTACGGTTTCACGCCGAACCACTTAGTGTTATCGCTCAGGGCAAGGCGCACCTACCTGCATCGCAACGTTTTCGAATGTTATGGTTAATTCCACTTGTTGCCACGTTATCGCTGAACCTTGTGTAATGAGATTGTGTGCGTGGCGCGACCAGTGTTGCACTTTCTGGAAGGCACACGGGCCTCAGTGATTGCGCTGGCACCATCGAAGTGTCATGTATAAATAGACCGACGCACTGACACATGGATGAAATTTTGACGATCCACAACTTCGCTCGCCGCTATCGTTGTGCTTTGAGTGCTTTGTTGTGCTTTTTCTGGGTAGATTCATTCTACCAAAGAGGTAAATTTTGAAGTTACGCTTTTGACAGTGTCTTTTCCTACGTCGTCACGACAGCGTGATAACACTGAGTTAAGAAAATCAGGTCAAGTGTTTGTACTAGTAGATATTGATACATGCATATTACGTGTTTCTTGTGGACGATGCGCGCAGGTGCCCCGACAAAAAGATGAACTGCTTCGGGCTCTCGAGCTGTCGGCTGAACTGGCCAGCGCTGCAGTTATCCTTTGTAAATATACTTTGGTCATAGTCTCCAATTCCTAATCCTTTGTTCGCGTAACATTTTGGTGGAGAGTGCCGTTCCCCGTCCTCGCCACGGAGCTCCGCAGCGGCCACACCATCCTGCTTTCCGCAATGGCTCCCTGTGATGACACCTCATCTGCTTTACTCCTGCGACCCCGACTACAACGTACGTCACGGTTGCCAATCCCCGCGATCCTGCCATATTCTCCGGCCAAGATAATGTAGACTTTGATGACTGGCTCAGCCTGTATGAGCGTGTTAGCCTAAACAACCACTGTGACCCTACCATTATGCTTTCGAAACCGTCGTATCTGGTTCCGGACACACCAGGACGAGATCTTTAGCTGGGATGCGTTTCAAAGAGAAGCTCAGCGACCTGTTCGGAAGTCCGACCGGTCGGCAGCTGGTTGCTAGAAAAAAGCTTGCTACCCGAGTTCTGTCTTCTACTAAATCGCATGTCACACACATACAAGACGTGCTCGTTCTTTGCCGGAAAGTCGACGAGAAAATGACCAATTGACAAAGTAGGCCATGTACTCAAAGGGATCGCGGACGACACGTTGAACTTGTTGGTCTTCAACAATGTTTCGACCATACACGTCATTTTCAAGGAATGCTGCCGCTTTGAGCTCGCCAAAAGCCGCCGCGGCATTCCACAGTTCTCCGGGCTCCCTAACATGGCTGCGACGTCGTCTTGCGTCGACCTTACCGCTTCACCACCCTTACATTAGAACGTCACACGTATTGTTCACCGCGAGCTCGAGGCTACGAGTCATGCCCCGTTCTATTCACGCCTACTTAACGCCACCATTGACCAACCAGCCCCAGCGATCTCTCTAATTCAGCAGTTGTGCGGCAAGAATTTGCCAACCTAGGTTTTCCTGCTGCCTGCTCCGTCTCCCGTCCTGACACCCGACTGGTGCCGACAGCTACGCCTCTCAGCGATCTGTATTCCCATTCCAGATACCGCAACGCTACAGAATGGAGAACTGACAACAAGCCCATTTGCTTGCGTTGCCTCTGCATTGGCCACGTCGCTCGCCACTACCTCACTTCCTGGACGTCGCCGTATTCAATCTACCTTTCCCCGACTCCTCGTCTGTATGCTGACCCTCGCCGCTACTCGCCTCGCCGTATGCCTCCTACCTTATACGTATCCATCGATGACAGACGTGTCACTCGCTCGCCGTTGCCTCAGCGCCGTCGGTCCCCGCCGCCCTAGCCACGCCGTTATTCGTCGCCGACCATTTATGAACCCTCCCGGACGGAATAATAGACCATGCAGCTCCGGGGGGTAGCGCTGTATTATCTTTGTCGTGTCGAAATACTCCATTGACGCTCCCAACGAACTAGAACTTACTTGATGTTCGCGTCGACGGTGTCTCTTTGACGGCGTCATTAGATACTGGAGCCCAGGTGTCCATGAGCTGTAACCTCCGTTGTCGACTGAAGAATGTTCTCACGCCTGCTACTACACGAGCCGTCCACGTCACCGATGGCAGCATTGTTGCCGTCACTAGAATGTGTATTTCCGTATAAGTATTGCCGACCGCCAAGTTCCAGTTCATTTTACAGTGCTGACCAATGGTCCCCATGACTTAATCTTCGGACTCGACTTTCTTACGGCGCATTCAGTTTCGATCGACTGTTCTGCCGGTACCCTTTGCCTCGAACTTCCTCTACTCGCGCATATTCATGCCGAACTGCCAAACAACTTTAGTACGACCGCCTTCGTCCGCCTGCAATCTAAAGCCTTGACTTTCGTTGATCTCCTATCATCTTTCCCTGTGCCCGATGGTGATTACGACGCTACTCCTGTTCCTGATGTCCTTTTGATGCGCGATATCACTGTGCCCCACTCCATCGTGACCGTCGCCGATAACCGGACATGCCTCCCCATTGTCAATTTTGGACTAAGAAAGCAAGTTCTACCCCAAGGCATAGCGGTTGCAAGGCTGCGGGCTACAGGAGATGACCACGCCACGGCGTATTCAGAAGTCTGGTGCGATTCTTCACCCTATCCACAGCATACTATTTGCACTGACGCAACATTTCGTCCCTTGATGGCTGCGGACCTATTGCCTGAACTGTGTGTGCTCTGTCGCGTTTTGGTTTCCCTACCACGATATCTTCGACCTCAACAATCGACTATTGGCCAGACTTCAATTGCTAAGCACCACATAAATATTGGTGATGCCAGTCCGATTCATCGCCGGCCATATCGAGTTTCTGTTTCAGAGCGTAAGTTTATTCAAGATGAAGTGCACAAGATGCTTGCCAAAGGTATTGGTGAACCCTCGTCGAGCCCTTGGTCGTCGCCCGTTGTGCTTGTTAAAAATAAAGATGGCACATGGCGTTTGTGCGTAGATTATCGTCATCTAAGCCGAACTGCCAAGAAGGACAGCTACAACTTGGCTCGCATTGACGACGCCCTCGATTGTCTCTACGATGCCAACTACTTTTCATCAATATACCTTCGGTCTCATTATTGGCAAATTTATGTGGATGAAAATGACCAAGAGAAGACCGCGTTCTTCACCCCTGACGGTCTCTATATCAATTCAAAGTTCTGCAATTCGGTCTATGCAACGCCCCAGCAAATCTCGAACGTATGATGGACTCCTTGCTTCAAGGGTTCAAATCGTCAACATGCCTCTGCTACCTAGACGACGTTCTCGTATTTTCGCCTACATTTGAGACACACCTTGAGCGCTTGTTAGCTGTTCTTCAAGTCTTCCGCGAGGCTGGGCTCCAACTAAATACGTCGAAGTGTCACTTCGCTCATCAGCAGATTACAGTGCTGGGCCACCACGTCGACACTTCCGGTATTCAACCAGACCGGAGAAAATTCGTGCTGTCACGTATTTTCCCGTACATCAGTCTACCAAACACATCCGAAGTTTTGTAGGACTCTGCTCCTACTTCAGACGGTTCGTTAAAGACTTCGCAGCGATTGCCCGACCACTTACAGATCTTCTGAAGAAGCACATGCCTTTTACGTGGGGTCCCGCTCAAACTGCCGCGTTTGCCCACCTGACAACCATTCTCACTACTCTACCTATACTGGCCCACTTTGACCCGTCCTCTCCTTCAGAGGTCCATGCCGATGCCAGTGGTCACGGTTTCGTATCGGTGTTGTATGTTTGCTTCGCGCACGGCGTCCTGTTGGCGAACGGAGTTCAAACGCGCCAGGCATCTCAACGCGCTTACTTTCCTGCGAGAAATTGTTAAGGACGTTCTAAGCCGCGTGTCAGTGCATGCTTCCGTGGCGTAAAGGTTTTGTAGGAGCATCCGCAACGCGCACAACTGTTGTCGACGCCATCCGCCGTTTTTCCCCGCGTTCGCACCGAACGCGCATGGCGTCCGTGACTGCTGCCGGTTACTCTGGCGGCGGCTCGGAGGTTTCCGACCATATCAGAACTGTACACTCGACGAGCAGCGTCGGAAGTCTTCGCCACTTTCTCGCCTCATAACGTTTCTATATAAATAATTTTGTTTGTAGATGTATGCTTACTCGCGCTGAAGCAACTTCACGTGCAACACATGCACGCTACATCTACATAGTTTCAATGTCGATCTTCTGTGCTAGAAGTCCTGCTGTTCGAATCCTGCCGTCTGACACTTTGAATACTGTCTATTTTATTAGTTATTACGCAGAAACGTGTTGAAACTGACGATTGATTTTACAAATTCAGGAAGCCGTTTACATTTGGTTCTTTATTCTATGGCTACACCGCACTGGAGTCTCCGACTCTCCGATGCGCTGACTATCTAAGTGCTCCCTGTCGGCACTCGTTAGCGTCCCGATGCAGTATTTCGCTTCATCGCTCCCAGATGGCGGACTTAACATCCGTTACCGGAACTCAGTCGTGAAACGCGGGATAAAACACTTTCATGTTAAAATGGGGAGGAACCAGCAGACATGGCGGGACGTATTAGAGGCGATTGTGACGAATGGCAGAGCGGCATCCCAATAACGGTGGTCGGTAGAGAGGTACATAGCGAGCATTTCTCTGATAGTTCTATTGAGCCACTCCACGAGGCCGTTGGTCTGACGATGATACACTGTTGTAAACTTGTGCTTTGTAGAGCAGGTGTGCAAGATGTCCTGAACAATCTGTAAGAGAAAGAAGCGGCCCCGGTCCGTAAGGAGTTGACACGGAGACCCCTGGTGAAGTATCACAGCTTCGAGAAGGAAGTCAGCGACGTTGGTTGCACAACTGGTAGGGAGAGCCCGCGTGATCGCTTCGTAGCAGCTGCTATCCACTGGTTTCCACTAAGCGATACAGGAAAGGGGCCAAGTAGATCAAGACCAACCACAATGAATGGATCAGGTGACATTTCAATGGGCTGAAGATGGTCAGATGGTAGGATTGCTAGTTTCTTCTGGTGCTGACATGATTTACAAGAGTTGACGTAACGGCCTAAATACCGGGCTAAAAGAAACGACGCTGAACACGCTCATATGTCTTAGACTCTCAGATGACCAGAGGTAGGAACATCATGCAAGTGTGCGAGTACAGTCTCACACGCTTGGGAACGACCAGCAGCAGTTCAGGGCCTTCAAGGTGCATGCTGTAACGGTACAATATGCCATCTTGCAGCAGAAACATACACAAAAAGTGGGAGCTTGTCAGGTCCGTCACGCTGAGAAGGGTGTCACAAGAGGGTCACGTCGTTGCTCGTCGGCGGTGTCTGCGAACGCGGTAAGCGCGAGGACGCACGTTGACTAACCGGCCTCAGGAAGATCTGGTGGGTGTACTGGATGACGTGACAGGCAATCAGCGTCATCATGGAGTCTGCCTGTCTGATACACCACTGTGTAAGAGTACTCCTGGAACCGTAGAGCCCACCGACCGAGACCTCCAGCTGGATCTTTTACGGACGAGAGCCAGCATAGGGGGTGGTCATCGGTGATAACTGTGAAAGGCCGTCCATAGAGGTAGGGGCGAAATTTGCCTACTTCTGAAACGAGGGCGAGTCATTCACGTTCGGTGATCGAGTAAGTGCGTTGGGGACCGCAGCGATGGCCTAGCGGTAGAGCATCCGCCTCGTATGCGGGAGGTACCGAGCTCAAATCCCGGTGTCGCCGGGAGCCCATCGGTTTTTATAATAGGTAGAGATGTCCCCTGGCCTGGTGCTCGGCTGTGGTGGGGGTTCACATCTCGAAAGAGGGCCCAATAGAGATTTCAGGACTTGTCTCTGGGCGGCTGTTGTCCAACCACAGACGGCCTTGTGGACGAGCATCCGGCGCGGCGGTGGGAGGCAAGTGCTGCCGCCGGGTACCTACCGGTAAAATAGGTACAAGCGCGCTCCCGGCCTGGTGCTCGGCCATTATGGGACCTCAACGCTTGGAAAGGTGTTTGACCTCAACCCGAAGGCGCCCCACCTCAATAGGTGCTTGGGGCGCCACAGGGGAAATGACCGCCATGGACGAGGGCGAGTCATTCACGTTCGGTGATCGAGTAATTGCGTTGGATTGGTGACAGAAGACGGTTAGCGTACGCAATGACACGGTCGCAACCGTGCTCTAGTTGTGCCAAAACAGCGCTGATGCCGTGGCTGCTGGCGTCGGTGCGAACACGTCAAAGTGGCCGACAATGGTTGGCGACGTGAGTCACGTCGTTAGCTCAGGGAATGCACTAGCTTGTTTGGGACCCCAGACAAAAGTCGCGTCTTTCTTAAGAAGTTCCGTTAGATGGCGTGCGATGTCAGCAAAATTTAGCGCAAATCTGCGGCAGTAGGAAAAGTGGGCCCACAAAACTTCGTACGTCGTTTGCGCAGGTCGGCGCAGCAAAATACTTGACTGCGCGAACTTTCTCCGGATCGGGACGAACACCGGAAGAGTTGACGAGGTGTCCGAGCACAGTAAGTTGCCGGTGGCCGAATCGACATTTCGTCGGATTGAGTTGAAGTCTCGCCTTGCGGAACACTGAATGAACTGTCGAGAGACGCTCGAGGTGTGTGTCAAAAGTCGGCTAAAAGACATTGATGTCATCGAGATAGCACAAGCATATTGACCACTTTAAGCCGTGAAGGAGGGCGTCCATAATTCGTTCGAGTGTAGCGGGAGAATTTAATAGGCCGTGTGGCATCAACTTAAACTGTTAAAGCCCACCAGATGTAATAAATACCGTCTTTTCACGATCCATGTCATCAACTGCAATCTGCCAATACCCGGAACGATGGTCTATCGAAGCAAAATGCTTGGAACCACTGAGGCAGTCAAGGGCGTCATCTATTATAGTTAAGGGTTACACGTCCTTTTTTCTTACTTGGTTAAGATTCCGGTAGTCGGTACAGAAGCGCCATCTGTCGTCCTTCTTTCTAACGAGCACGACAGGAGATGCCCATGGGCTCGAAGGAGGTTCGATAATATCACGGGCACGCATTTTGTCAACTTCCTTCTGTATAACATGACGCTCAGCGGATGAGAAACGATAGGAACGTAGGTGCGTGGGTTTGGCATCACCGGTGTGAATCCGATGGCTGCCAACTGTTGTTTGGCCCAGTGGTTGGTCAGTGAGATCAAAAATGTCCTGCTACAACATGAGCACGCAACGAAGCTCATCCACGTGTTCGGCCGGAAGGTCAGCGGCGATCAATTTCGTTATCTTATCTAACATCGTGGGGTCCGAATCAATAGCGGCAGGAGGTGGTGCAGGATCAGTTAAGATGGAAACATGAAAGCTGCAGCTAGGATTGCGAGAGATACCCTGAGGGATCTCTTGAGGGCTTAGTCCAAAATTCACATTGGGGAGACATGCGGCTTTGCCCTTTATACTGATGACCGAGTGCAGGAACATGACATTCTGCGAACAGACAACGGTAGCGTTGGGCGACACGATGTAATTGCCGTCGTCCACAGGGGGATCAGGAGAGACGTCGGTTTACGTCACGGCTAGATGTGGTAGGTGAATGTAATCAGCGGAACACAGCCGATTCGGCGCAGGATCAGAAGGCTCAACGGCATGAGGTGATAAAGCAAGCTGAACAACACCGGCAGAGCAGTCAATAAGAGCCGGATGTGCCGAGAGAACATCAAGTCCTGTGGGTACTGATCCAAGACGCAAAACAAAACAACTGTGGCGTCCGACAACAGTGACACGGGTGGTACGCAACCCAGAAACAGCCGGCGTCACACCATTGGCTAGGCGATTTACAGCGATTGGAGCAGGGGTAAGATTTTTCTTCAGACGAGTACGGAGGTTTGTGCTCATGACCGATATGTGGGCGCCGGTGTCAATGAATGCGGTGACAGGTGTACCGTCCATGTCTACGTTGACGAGGTTCTTGGAGCTACGCCCGTCTGTTTTCCGATGAGCGGCGGGAGTATGAGGGAGAAGGAGAGCGACGAGGCAGTGGTGAGTGGGCAGGTGTCTGGATGGCGAAGAGGAGCAATTTGATCGTGCTGGCAATGATGACGGAGCGCTGTCGTCCTAATTGTATACCGGCACTAGAGAACTACCACCTGGACGTCGTATCTTTTGATAGCTTGGCCAAGGCTGCAAGTTCCAAGCACTGCTACAATGGCGGTAAATGTGTCCAACGCGTCCACAGCAGAAGCAGATGGGCCTCCCATAGGAAGTGCGCCATTCTACGATATTCTCATGTATGGGCTTCTCGATAGCTCAGGTGCTACAGGTGGGTGGTAGTCTGGTTCGTTGACTGGGCAAATCGTCTGTAATCCTGCATTTGCTGTTTCTTGGCGCACAACGGTCTGGATAAGGGAAATGGTTGCATGGGACTCATCTGGGGTACGCACCTGAAGGAGAACTGGGGAGGCAGCTTCAATCTCGCGGCTGATGATGCGCACAATATTGTCGGATGGAGCAAGAATGGTGAAACGGGTGGGAGGCGAAGGCACTCGCAGGTAGACGTCGCTGCCGTGTTTCGGAAGACGGGTAAAGTTCGGAGTAATGCGGCGACATTTTGCTTCTTCAAAGTGTCGGCATTCATTGATGACGTCTTGCGCTGCAGATGAGTTCTTAAAAACCAGGAGTGTAAACGTGCCATCCGCGATATTTTTGAGGATATGCGCAACCTTTTCCGCTTCTGTCGTTTGGTCATCGACTTTGCGACAAAGCGCGAGCACGTCCGAATGTACGTTACATAGGACTCAGTGCAAGTCTGAGCTCGGCATGCAAGTTCTTTCTGCGCAGCACGACAACGTCCGATGGGCTTGCCGAACAGATCGATGAGCTTTTGCTTACAGACCTCCCAGCTCGTAATTTCTTGTTCGTGGTTCAGAAACCATACTTGTGCCGTGCCCGTCAGGTAAAATATGATGTTTGCTTGCATCACAGTCGGGTCCCAGTTATTGCAAGTGCTCACCCGTTTGCACAGATGAAGCCAGTCTTCGACGTCGGATCGTTCAGGGCCGGAAAAAGTACCTGGGCCACACAGTTGTGTGAAGACGACAGGGTGGTCGGCGGTGATTGGTTGAGGTACGGTTGCCGACCTGCCCGAAAGATTCTCGTCCCCTCCTTGAGCTGGCATTGTAGATGTAGCCAAGGATCATCCACAGCGTAAATCCGCCTTGATACTTTAAAAACCGGCACCTCCACCAAAATGTTACCGGAAGAAAAGACGCTTGACAATATATTTAGACAATATATATAACGGGCAAAAGACAGGCATACAAAATGAAACCCGTGCGCGCGACTATACGCGATCATCGTCTTCGTCAGTCCTGTCAGCATCGTTCGCTACTGCAGGCCTCACAGGAAAATGAAAGAAGCTCACGACAACGTTGACAGGGAATTCCTAAGGGATATTCTCAAGCATTAGTGCATATGTCACGATTTCGTGAAGCTACTGAGGGAGATATATAGGCAACCATGCACACATTTTCTGGGAAGGCAGGAAATGGAAAAAGAAAACTAGTGGAAATGCAGCGAAGACTGATGTAAGCATTCGGTATGTCTCAATCGTTAGAACGTAATGTTAAGAACACAGAAAGCGTGGAAAATGTTGAATTAGGCTATGCTTTGTCCTACATTCGTAATGGAGAAATAATGCTTCAGAGTGCGCCTGGGGTAATGTATGAAGACGTTATAGTTCTACTAGCAGACAATGCGAAACGTTATGGAGACTTGCGACTATGTGGGGCAATGCAGTGAATAATCTAGGCCTTAGCTTTAGCACAGAGAAATTGGGAATTATAAGCAATCGCCTGATATCAATCTATCAAAAGTCACAGCCATAATAAAGCAACGTAAGTGCCTTGATGTATACATTGAAGAAGGAAACATCTACTCGACCATCCACCAAGTAATTATAAAAATGAGTAGAAGCTGCATGCAGGAATAATCACACATATATCACTTGGGGCTCGAATATATATTAGAATGTGCGAGGAATTTCGAAAGAAGTAATGGTGCCAGAGCTAACGTTCACAAAGGACATTCTGTACTTTATATCAGGCACCTTATCGTGCGTGCAAGTTCAGCACAGTTCGGTAGGCTGGTTGGCTTTGGCAGCCCACAGAAAAATCACAAATGCAGGGTGACTGACGTGGGCCTCTTGTGAAGTCAGATAAGCACAGAGCAAAATTACCTTTGAAGAAAGGCTCAGAAACACGAATCAAAATAAATGGGCGGCTTAAGTGCACAAGTATATGAACCCGGAAAGCGTGGAGACAAAATGGAAGAAGAGGTCAAGGAAGTTGGCAACCAAGTGCAGGGTAATTGAAAGTGCGAATATACAACCAGGATTCATCAAAAAGAAAGTGAGAGAAACCGACAATAAACGGGATGCAAAGGATGGAAACAAAAATGGCCATGAAGACTTGCTGGACTTAAACAAATCTAGAACGCCAAATCTGTACGATAGCATAAATGGCAGTGTCATGCCATATATACCTGAGCTGGTTGCCTAAGGAGAAGAATAAGCCATAGCAAATATGCTTAACAATATGAGGTATGTGTCTGCTGCAACAAAAACAGCAAACATCTCAGGGTATCCTAATGAAATGCGAAGGTCTTGATTTATCGTCCACCTCCGAGAAACGCTGGGATTTAAAGTGGGGGGAAGCATCAATGGTCTGGACGCGTTGCACGCGTACTGTACAAGGTAGCTATAGAGGTTCCAGGGAAAAAATGCGGAGATTTAGGCACAACGCTAGCATAATCAGCCTGTATAGCATACCTGATTAACGCAAACAGGCTAGATGACTATTTGTCACCACTCCCTTTGTAAAGGAATGTCAATGTATCATCACTATTACGCGCACGCAGGGGTCCGTTAATTCAGCTTACGACTGTAAACGACAGCTGTTGCTTTACGTATCCAGGGTCTTACCTGGAAAATGTTTGAAAGAGTGTGGAAGATATATCATTGTGAACTAACAAAACTGCTGGAAAGACACGCCTTGGTAGGAGTTGTTGCCTTGGTTCTGTAATGGAACCGCAAGTGTACTATGTTTCTTTTTTATTTTGTGAAGATATGCGTCAATAGACACTAAATAGAACGGCGAACGATCAAACAACAATAAATGCTGTGTCACAACTGTCCCGTTCGGTAGGCAAACATATGTCGCATGAGGACGAAATAGACAGGAAGACAAATGGCAGCAATTTGTCATTTGCGATTGAACGGTGATAATGTAGCACTATGAGAACCTTCTATCAGGAGTAGCGTAAGATAAAGCTCAGAACATAACACTTACCTTCAAGTTCTCGACGACTTTTTCGTTTGCCGGAACAGCCTGGTGGATGGAGACTAGCAGATCATAATATCCTCCGTCCTCCTGGTCGAGCTTGACACCGTTTGAGTAGCAAAATACTCCCAAAAGGGCTACTACTAGAAGTGCACGCTCTACACGAAGCATGGTGGCCTCTGTAACACAAGCATCAAAATGTATTTAAAGAAAGGATTTTCACCAAATTTACTAAACAGTTCTTGCTGTAATCTCTAAAGCAAGTTACATCTCTTGGGTGCTTTATCACGCTTGGCTACTCACACGGTTGGCTTTATTCCTAACTACTGGTATAAATAAAGACGCTTCAAACAATCCGGACATCTATAAAACATTAAAACAGTCATAATTTATTCGGTCTCGAAAAGAATTCCACAATTCCGAAGCATTCAATAAATTACAGGAGTTATATAAACATATAGCATTTTGCGAAATAGTAGTATAATACAGATGATTAATTATATAATGGAAGCATTTATTTGACGTGACTGGGTGCGGATGGTACGTGATACAAGATTGAGTAAAAAACCCGAGGAAAATGTAATTTTCTCGCTACAAAGGTTTTTAACCCAAAGTTCATGGCCATAAAACTCATAAAGAGAGGAAATTTTAAGGCAATCTTTGGACAAGTACAATTTACATTCAACAAACTGCAAGGCAAGTTTACAACACTGCATACTTATGTAAGCATGTATTCCACTTACGCAACACACTGAACAATAAAGCAAATGGCTTGAGCAGTTGGGTGGAGGGACTGAGATATAAAAACGCAAATCTCTGTACATCACAGTAATAGCGACTAGAAATATAGTAAAATAAAAAGTGAGTGCTTAAACACTGTGTTCTATGCACAGTCCAGTATTGCCTGTCCACACAGGAACGAGAAAAGATGTATTCTCACAGGTCGTCTTCCGAAAAGTTGATCGAGCGACACGATTGAACTGTTTGGTGTAGGTGAGGATACCAACAATGAGTTTGAACCGAAACCGGAGGTCACCGCGATTACTTCAGCAAAGACGTGGTGGCCAATTGTAATAGAAAATCCGGCGCTGAGGTTAGGAAAGGGCCATAAGCCAGTAAAGGGCTTATAGCCATCAGCCAATAAAACTTCCCAAGTAACACAGAACGTAGCGTAAACGTTGCCTGATTGTAACAAATGTCAGGCAACGTTAAACAGCCAACCTCAACGTTGAATGTACGTTGCCAGCTGTACGTTCAAGTGATGTCACAAATAAATGTCACAGCAACGTCCCGACACCCACGTTGTGTCAACGTTGCATGTAAACATCAATTTAACGTGTAAATGGTATCAATGTAGCAACGTTACAAAACAGCACGTTCCCAGAACGTTGCTGGATGTCACCAATATTGACAATAATGTGATGCCAAACTGCTGTAGAATTTCGCATGTATACGTTTATGCAACTATAAGATATTTTCATTTTCAACTGAACATTCATCTTTATCATACAGTGAGGTATGGAGCTATATAGTGGTTATGCAGTAATTACTATCTTCTAAGGAACACCATGTTAAATTATGTTTATTATGCTTCTCCACAGATAATATCTGCTACAAATTATATGAAATGGCAGAAGCATTCACATGGAAAAAATGCTAATTGTTGCAACGGTAAACCTATAGTAGACAAAGTTACGCATAAAAGTATTCCCTTCTTCCACACCAAATGCACAAGACTTTGTGACTGCTTGCAGGCCACTTGCTTCCAAAAGTGGAAACATTAAGCAAGGGTCATCATGAATAGGCACAAGCCCCATGATACGAGCTGCATAAAAATGACGAACACATCCACACTGTACAGTGGATACACACAGATCATATCTACTTGTCCATATGAAAAACAGTGCATTTTTTTTTCAGTTCACGTATGGTTTACATCATAGAAACAGCACTAGTGCAAAGGACTATAAGCCACCAATACGGCTGCGAACACATCGTACACCAGCGCACATTTGTTTTACACACCACACAGGACACATGCACGCTGCAGACAAGTTTTTTTTTTTTTAGAAGGAATCTTCGCGAGCCGCACGATAAACACAGAAGGTACGAACGACAGGAGCAAAACCCCCGCACATTCAACACACCGACACGAAAGAAAATGCGGACGATACGGGTGTGACCTGCGCCACACAAGCTATCAACCCTTGTGGATTTGATCCTTTCCGACTGTACCCGCCGTGGTTGCTCAGTGGCTATGGTGTTGGGCTGCTGAGCACGAGGTCGCGGGATCGAATCCCGGCCACGGCGGCCGCATTTCGATGGGGGCGAAATGCGAAAACATCCGTGAACTTAGATTTAGGTGCACGTTAAAGAACCCCAGGTGGTCCAAATTTCCGGAGTCCCTCACTACGGCGTGCCTCATAATCAGAACTGGTTTTGGCATCGTAAAACCCCATAATTTAATTTTTTTTTCTTTCCGACTGAAACAGCCACAACGAGCACGGAAACATCGAACACTGCATATCTCTACCTCCGATATCGTGTGAACAATTCCTGACGCTACAATTCATGTTGACGACATCAGAAAGTTATTTAAAACTAAGTGACGGCGTAGGAAAAGTAGGCAGCATCGCTAAACGTCATGGATTGGCTTCGAGACAGCTTCCAGACCGCCCAAACCGTTCAAATCACGCCACAGCGACGGCTTGATAAGGATAACGTAAGCTAATCTCGAAGGCCGTGCTTATGCTGGCTGCAGACGGCGGAAGCAATTCAAAGGTAAAATACGTTATAAAATTTCTTTCTACGCCAAACTATAGTGTAAAATATAGATTGTTCTACGGTCATTTTGTCTCGCAACATCTATACGTAGTTGTGTGTAACCCGGCACAAAATTTTAGTATGTGAGTGTACTGGTTAATATTTTTGTCATCACAGAGGCCACAACAGTCTCACAAGTATGCAGGTGGCGCTATTGTTTTAGGAGCGAAGCTCCTTATAGCGGCACCCGTTCCGTCCCCGTCGTCGTAGTAGTAGTGTGTAACCAGTCTGAGAAAAATGATAAAAAATATTCCGAAGTTGTGTCCGTAGCGCGGAATCGAACCAGGGACCCCTCGCTTCCGAGCGCGCGGCGTTAGCCCACTACGCCACCAAGCGCACACAGACACACGCACCACGATGGCAATAAATACCCAACATTAACGAAAGGCCGCGTTTCTAGCGCGTTTCTAACGCGTTTGTGCTAGCGCGTTACGGCCTGTGTAAGAAGCTGGTGTAAGACGCTGTGGCCTCTCCGCCTTACCTTCAACGCGTTTCGAACGCGCTGCCCAAGGCGGTGGCAAGTCAAGTTCAAGTCGAGGAGCGTTTATGAATACGGGGGGTATACTCTCTCAGCAGTCATGTGATGGCGTCGGCAAACGCGGTGCACGTTCAGGCATGTGTAAATGGCTGCGTAAGACGCTGTGGCCGCTCCCCCTTACTAGAGAGTACTGCACGTTTCTAACGCGTTTGTGCTAGCGTCCCCTTAAGCGGGAGATCCGATGATTCCCTCCGGAGCTTCGCCCACTCATCATCATTCACCCCGTGGATATGCTGTGATTTTTATTTCCTCCGTGTTCTGTGATGGCGGTCGTATGTGCGGGGTGCTACGAGCGTCGCGTTTGCTTGATCGTGTGTTTTTGTGTTTGCAGTTATGAAGTCGGTCGCAGTTAGCGTGCACAGAAGTGCCTGAAGATGCCTTGTGTCATGCTGCAAACTCGCCGTATGCGTGGCGCGCCAGGCAAATGTGGCCCAACGATTTTATGCCGTGGACTGCGACCCCTTTGTTCTCGTGGAAAGTTGGGTGGACGTCGCAAAGAAATAATGTGTGTTGGCGCGCCTCAGCTCGTCCACTACGCAGCGGCATGTATGCGGGAAGTAACATCGTCGACGCAGCACCGGCAACTTGGAGAGCGCTTCGCGACCGCGTCGTACCATTCAAAAGGTAAGTAATCGTGCTGGCTAACTACACGCGTGTTGTGTGAGCTTCTCGTGTGTGCATAGCGTGCGCGAGCGTATGAAATAGAAGTCCCGCGACAACAGTGATACCTGTGCTGATGCTTGCTGAACGCTGGTTGTCAGCACTTAGTTACGCAAGTTTATTGCTTCGATGCGAAATTGAAAATCTTGATAAGCGTTTTCTTCCGATGAGAAATACAACGTTCGAAAATAATCGTGTTCATCATGCGCGTGCTGCGCGTGAGCTCCCGCTTTTCTGCTGAAGTTGCGTAATAACGACTCATTTGCCTCTTCACCGATTCTTATTGCAATGACGTTTCCTTGCCTCGACGTTGTAAATATCTGCTTACGAAGTTTTCGGTTTACGACAGTTTTAGAGAAATAAAATTAAGCAATCACAGCTTGCTACTAGTCCAACTTACTTTTTAAGACAAGATGTTTTGACACACCTTATACGTAACTAAACATGACAGGGGAAAGTTAAAGTGAGTCATGAAAAAAAAATGAGTTGTTTTGTAAACAAACATTTCTTTGCTATGTGCTGCTGCGTGTCAATAATTTTACTGTGATGAAAGGGTCCCCATTATCAAGACATTCATCAGTGACTTCTACTTTGGGCTCTGTTGCTACCCTGCAATAATGCAAACATTGTTTTTGTGACTATTTTAGATGCTCCATGCATGTGTAGACAATTTGACAGCTTTATAAAGCTATGTGCCACCGCTATAAGTTAACAGAGAACTTATTTTATAGGGGCGAGGCTGTGACCCATAACAGTGCCCACATAACGGAGGAGCCACCAGGTCCCTTGGCTATGCCTGCCGCAGCGCGTGTTATCTGGATGGTCGGGTCAGGTATGTATGTAGTGTACGTGTTCCAAAAAGTAGCATCTCGGTATCATTCGTGGATAAGTTAATCGACATTAGTCAACACAGCTTACTAAATAGGCCAAATATTTATGCAACTTGCTGTTTATTTGTGTTCATAGCTGTTATGCACACCTTATTGTGTTCTATATAAAAGTAGACCTAACATGTCCTGATGTAAAGTATTTTTTCTTGCATCAGTTTTAAGTTAGGTGGGCAAATATCTATAGGTATGTATACTTGTGCATGTCCTTTCTACATGTTGGCTAGTGTTTTAGCTACACGAAACAGCCTATGTTGTCACTACTCTCAAATCAAACTTATGGTTGATGCGCCGCTTGTTTTTGTTGGGCACTTACACTTCTGTGGTGTCTTAAGCACTGTAGATGCCTGACAGCTGAAGTATTGCAGCAGTAGACAGTTTTAGTTTAGCGTACGCTATGTCACTGCGTACGCTATAAAATAGCGGGTCATCACTGCGCATGTGCAGAACGCTATCCGTATGCACGCTATTTCTCAGATTTAGCATTACCGTCTGGGCGTGGTTTGCGTAGTTTACGTTAAATATGGCGGCGGTCCGCGCTGCCCGCTTCGAATTGAATTTGGCGTGGCTTTTGCAGAATTCGCTTCGTTCGTAGCAAATTACTGCGTAAACAGCTTTCGCTTACCCTCAGGCCGCTTCGACAACAGTGTAATATGGTTAACCTTGTGGAGTTTTCGAGATCGCTTCTCGTTTCGAACGACACGAAGCCTAACGAGGGAAACCTTCAAGATATGTCAGTGCCACCTGTCAGTGAAGTCGAGAGATCGGTGCGACGATGGCATATGGCCTCTGAGATCGGAAGATCTCGCAGGCCAACTAAGACTGTAATAAACGCGTGCTGCTTAGCATACGCTGTACTATAGCGTATAGGCGTACGCTAATAGTTGCGTATGCTATACTAAAACTGTCTAGTGTCGAAGCTAACTGGCACTTACTATTGCTACAGTATGCCAACAGATACCTATCACCGTATTTGTGCATTTTATGAGAGCCAACCGTGTTTGCTAGGTGAAATTTGTAGTGTACTTATGAGTTTGCCGGTCAGTTCATGTAACTTTTCTGGATAGAATTTACATGGGGAGGAAAAGGGTACCATACAACATGACTGCTGCTAGCTGACCATTTATTTTGATGGAAGGATTAAAAATAGCAAAACTGCATGTGTGCTTATGTTGTGCACAATTTCTTTCAGAGGGAAGGCGTAAGTTGTAATATAAAGGCATAAAATCACAATAAATGCTGTTTATTTTATGAATTGATCATGGGGTCTGGCTCGCATGTCTTGTTTATGTGGTATGCCTCACTGATCTCTCGTGTCAATTTTTCACCGTAGGTGAAAACAGATGATCTTAATCCAGCCTGAAGTCCTATCGCGGCAATGCACGGCCAAACTGGACGAGCATGCTGGTCTTTTGAGTGAAATATGGGAATTTATTTGGCATATTTAGTTACCGGCCAGTCTGCTCTGTGTACATTTGACCAGGTGTGAAAGGAATACAGTACACTGCCTCTCATACACACTAGACAAATTTGGTGGTATCTTTAACCAAGCAAACCTCCCTTGCCTGCTCGCCTTTCCCAATTCACTTGTGGACTGTCGTGCATATCCTGCCTACTTTATTTTTCGCTGGAAATGTGCGTGCATAGCAGTCCACATGAGAATTGAGGCTTGCTGAGTTAAAGATGCAACCCAATTTGTCGTGTGTTCGTCAGGGGTAGCGTAGTCTGTTCCTTTGATCATGTATATATTCGGTCAAATGTACATGGGGCCGACTGGCTGGTGCCTCAACATATGCCCAGGAGAGCACCATAATTCACTCAAGGGAGAAATATGTTCGTGCCACTTGACGATGCACTGACGCGACTGGTGCTGCGTGCCAGATTTCGATTGTTCATCTATGGCAAACAATTGACCATCAAAATCAGTGACGAATACTACATTAAGAAAATGGGACATGTGTCAGTTGTAGAGATACAAGCTGTATTTTGGCTATCACTAATTGCTGAGAGGGTGATTAGAGACAGTTACCTAGTAGAGCTCTTCATCTGGTTGGCTGGCACAAACTGTACCTGTTTCTGCACTGCAAAAAGCCGACTCTACTTGGGCTCACTGAAACTTCTCTTTAAAATAAATTTGAAACAGGGTAAGCTATATAATTTTGTGTGCAGCCCCTACAATAATGCCACTGGACGTACCTGCCATTTCCGGTTACATTTATTGCACGGTTAGACATACTTCTTTTTGCTACCAGCATTTATTGACATAAAACCGATGGCCTATTTCGCAAGCAATAAAAGCACATCAAAATGCTTGGAGTGATATCAAATTTAGGTAGGTTCATGTAAACAAAGCAAATTAATTGCTTTAATAAGAAAGTTGTGCCGACTGGGTGGGAATAGAACCTGGAGTGTGAAAGGAGCACGCTTCCCTTATGCCACGGCAGCTCTTTGGTTCTGGCTGACTTAAGGTGTGCCTAGTGCGTGTCACACTGTGCACGTCACATTGCAGCCATTTGGTTGACTAAAGGTGCTTTCACGTTGCCCAACGTAAGCAGTCTTAATGTGTCTCTGCCATCTTTTATTGCAGGTACACCTAGCAAATGTTTTATACATTGGCAACGATAACTGGGGCCTGCTCCAGTGCCATGGCCAGGACTCCCTGTTCTGCAAAGAACGGGCATAACTGATGTGGGGAGCCCTGGCGCTCGGCGTAGGAGCGTCACAGGGGCTCCTTGTCGGTGCTTGAAGGACGGCAATGCTGTTGAGAAGCCGACATTGAACCCCGATAAATTGGAAGCTGTGGGTTGTAAGTATCATTCACATTCTTTCAAGTTTGTTTTTGTAATGTTTGTAACAATACATGCATTGCACCGACATGATTAACTTTTCAGATGCATTTGATGCATATCTTTCGAAATGTGGTGCCCCTGAGGAGAAAAAATCTTTTCATGCTTGGTTTTGGCCGAGCGGTTGAATCGAGTGACAAAGTTTTTCGCGTTTAGGTAGCCCAAGAAACACTACCGTATTTAAAAAGAAGCAAAAGCAGAATTAACAGACCAGCTTATTTATGGCTACTCATGAGTTGCATTTCTTTGTTTAAAAGTGCCTGCGAAGTGGTGCTAACCTACTTATCAGTTCCAGAATTTTCGATTAACACCGCTTCCAAAAGCTCGCGTTCTAATTTGGTTTTTCCACGGCCAGAACTTCCGTATTCGTCATCCGCGGATAGCAACGACAACTTTTACAGTGTAGAGCAATATTCAACCCTTCTCCCGATATGCAACACCTGTAGCGTAGCCGTAGCTGGTCGTTCAGGCACTGACCGGTCTGTCCCAAGTAAACATGACCACAGTGGCGCGTGGATCACACTTATGCAAGTGTTTTGATGTACAACAAATCCTTTCCTGACTACCCGTGATGCGTTTGCACAGTTGTGCCAACATTCATGACGCAGAGAACACAAGATCCACTCCATACTTCCCTGCGACTTTCCTTAAGTTGTGCGAAACCTTGCGCACATATGGCACAACCGCGAATAAACACCTCTTCTGCGGGGTACCTACAACGTTTACTGACGGCTCTTTGCTCAGCTGTTTAAGCAGGGCTTCTGAAACGGCATGAAGGAGCAGATGTTGGAAACTGGCCTGCTGTAATGCTCTTGCTGCAGGAAATTTTTTCCCAAAAACGTTCACAGTTGACAGTAACGCTTGTCCCGTCCGTCTCGCCTCACTCTGTCCCGTCTTTCGCGCTTCACCACACTCAAATATGCATCACCAGCGGGTCCAAAATTCCACTCTTCTTACTACAATTGCTATTCTTGAGGTGAACAAATGAAAAATACACAATTATGTAATCTCAAAAAGACCATAAAAAGTATTTCATCTTTGCACTTCTGGTCTACACACGCCAGTAGCATGTAGCTGCCTCTGCTGAGTGTGGCCTCTAAGATCTGATAGCATGCTGAGGGTTGGTTAATGTATACGTAGCACTGTCAATGCAACTGCGTGTGTTGATGCGCAGTAACAGGTACAGTCGCCTCTGCTAATTGACGTTCGCAGGGCCCCAAGAGTTGGTTGAATTATCCGAAAGATGAAATTAACAATGGCAGAATAAAAGCAGGTATTTTAGATCACCCAAGGTGGTCTGTAATGTTTTCCTGCTTTCTCTTGAAGCACAACTCAGCCGACATGCATCAACATGCGCCAACATGTTAAACACTGCCTCAGTGTTGAACTGTAAGGACAATTTAGGTTGTGGATATTTTGAATAATAAAAGTAAAGTAAAGGCAAAGTAAAACAGCTTCACACCAACGGAAGCAGTAGAGTTGTTTCTTGAATTTTTTGTTTTTCAGACCTTAGCTGCTGCTGCTCGCATGAGGGGACGCTGTAGAGGCTGAATTCACCAAAGCGACGTGCTTATGCATTCGAATAAGTGTTTTGTTCTATAGCAATATGTGGTTTCTTGTTTGGACATTGCAGTGCGTTTGAAAGTAAAAAGTCAAATTAACCGAGGTCAAGTTACTGAGAGTTGACTGTATATATGTGTCATTTTTTGTTGTATTGTTGTGAAGGTAGCCGGCATAAAACTGCCTTTTGATGTTCTTTTTTCGCTAAGGCGCGCCCCAGCTATGCTCTGATAAAGTACGGGCTTGCCAAGTGGCATCTTTTCAGGAAAATCTTACGCCATAACATCTTGTACTGCTATAGTGAGGAACCACAGAACTAGATCATTGAAGTCTACAAAGCTGAGGACTTGCCAAACTAAGATGCAAGTGTTACAACACCAGTTACCTGCTCGACATGCCACTCAGGCACTTGACTGATGACAAAACATATATTTTGGGAGTTTCGCAGGCTATAAAGACATTGTGTAGACATATCTGAAGAACATTGGGACTTTAAAAAAAAGGACAATACCCAATAACAGCCCACGCGGCACTACAGTCCTTCACTACAGTCGACACTACAGTGCATGTCTACAGTCTACGTCGGCACTACAGTCCACACGACACTTCACTCCTTGTCTGTGGTGCTGTTTGTTCCCGTCCTAATGATGTACCAACAAGCCCAGACCAGCACACTCCGTCAGGGACTTCACACAAGAGGCATAGATGGACCATTTTTGTAATTTCTCCCTTTCTCCTCTATTTACCCCATTTCCCTATATAGTCTTTCAAGCCAGTAGTTTCTATGCACGTACAAATTTATCGGTGAATTGCAGTGCAGATGTAGGCAACGACAGAAAAGTCAAGGCGAGAGACATGCGGCAACTGACCCATGTTTATAGCCGTCAGTCACTGCATTGTACATGCGCAATTCGCACCCTCAGGAAGAAAGTAAACTCTTTGTCTGACAAATGTATAGAAGGTGTGCGATACACACACAGCCAAGTCGCGAAATCATTTCAGCCTCAATTATTTTACGTGTTGATCACCGCTTCTGGTGGAAACAGTACACTGATCAAACGACGGTTCACAGTCACACGAACTGCAATGGCATTCAAGCCTACCGTCACGCGCATTTTTCTTGACATTGTATGAGTGTTCTCTCAGCCGGTGATTGATACAGCGTCCCATTTGACCTATATACTGTTTACCATAAGAGGGATACAATAAACCACGTTGCTAACAGAGGTGACAAATGGAATTTGGTGTTTTGTTGCATATGTGTGGCATGCTATGACATTGCCTTTGATTACACCACTTTAGAATGATATGCAATTTTCTTGATATTGTGAGAGCTTATGAATGTAGGTTATGACGGCCAGTTTTATGTCTGTCAGATGCAGTGACCACATGACCTCTACTCTGAAAAGCGCATGCACCGAGTGGTTGCCATGTGATCACTCCATCTGACAGACTTAAAGTGGCTGTCATACCATACATTCATAAGCTGTCTCACAGTATCATGAAAACTGCAGATCGTTCCAAAGTTAAAGGTGTCTTCTTTGCACCTCAGAAGCTTATAAAGTTGTGTAACCAAAGGAAATGTTTCAGCGCAGCACACAAGTGTAACAAAAATCTGTTCGTCACCTATGTTAGCAACATGAATTACTGTACCCCTCTTTCTTGTGGTAAACAGTACATAGGCCAAACAGGACACTATCAATGACCAGTTGAGAGAACACTCATACAATGTCAAGAAAAACGTGCATGACAGTTGCCTTGCATGTTGTTGCAGTTCATGTGCCTGTGAACCATTGTTTGTTCAGTGTACTGTTGTCAGCAGAAGCGGTGATCAACTAACACGTGAAATTATGGAAGCTGAAAAGATTTCGCGAATTAGCTCTGTGTGTGTCAGCATCTGTACACTTATCAGACAGAGTTGACCTTCCTAAGGGTGTGAATTGCACTTGTGCAATGTGATGAGTGACGGCTATAAACATGGGTCGCTGAAAATAAAGCTTTTTGTTGGAAGTCAGCACACGTCTATTGTCTCGTCTTTTCTGTCGTCAATATCTGTGCTGCAATTCACCAATATGTTGTACCACGTCAAATTTATCACTCACTCATTGGAACTTTCTTTCATCACGAATGAAATGTGGTTTTGGTACCGTGGTAGAGCATTCACATCATTTGTTAATTTTTGTTTTCTTCCAAGACTGAACTGGATGTAACAAGCAGCCGTGGCATTGCAAGGAAGCTTTATGTTAAAGGAATATATTGATACTAACGTCTTAACTGCTTAGCGCAATAAAGGAAGTTGTGGGTATTGTTTATTGTGCTTTCCTTGCTCTTGTGTCCAAACTTGTGGCTATAATGGTTAGGTTTTACTGAAATTTGCTTTTGATGTTTTGTATTATTCTCCTGTGTAAAGTCATTATTGTTTGTTTCACAGTTATGCGAAGCTTAAGTTGTTTGTAAGCATTTTTATAGCCTGTTTTCACAGTAAACATGGCTTACTTCAGTGTTTCAGATGGCACTTTATAGTTTGATGTAATTGATGTCTCTGCAGGTTACCGCATTATTGACTTGGAAACCAGTGAGGTCTGGATGCAAGTGAAGCTACCGAGGGAGACATGTGTGCATCACTTGTGCTGCTGGCCATCCTCTGCAAAAGTGATGGCTGGCTGTCAGTGCTTGGATGACTTTCTGTTACTCTACGCCTTGGGCTGTGTTGACTACTTCACACTTGCTGCCATGTCTGCAAGCTTAGGCAAAAAGAACGGCTGGATGCTTGGCAGGAGATAGTATCCAACCGCAGTGTAACTGTGTTGTGTTGTACATTACAAAGTGAAGGAGGACAGTATCTGTGCTGTTATTAAGAAGTATAAATTGTGTTCGGCCATTCAAATAAGGGAACTCGACAAAAAGCAAAAAAAATTCGAAGTCTGACCTACATGGCAAGATAAAATATATTGTGTTGTAGTTGTAGCTGTTTGTAGAGTCTTAATATGCGATAGAAGACCTTGATGTTTAATAGAAAATATATTTAAGTGTGTTTTCAGTGTGTTATCAGTTTTTAAGTTACTGTTATATTAGTGTCATTTGTTTGCCAGGATGATGTAAGCAGACGGTAAATAAATGCATGGTTTGTCTATGGCATTCACTATTATTTAAGGTGGACCAATGCATATTCATGGGTGTATATTCAACCACCACGTATTCCTCCTGCACAAACAATTCCTACATACTAGCGTTTGTTCTTAGCAGCTGATGTTGCCTATTATGCAATTTCTTGAAAGCACATGCAGCTACCGACACATGAGATTTAGAGCAGTAAGTCGGAAGCAAAGACTGATTTTTTCTGTGGTCTAAGCTTAAATGATATGTTTAAAGAAAATGAACATTTGTGGAATATATTTACTTTCCTGCTGTGAGAACCTTTATACGAGAACCTCTGCACATTGGACGTGCATGCTGCTTCTCTTGCTGTTATAGCCAAAATGAAAAATTGCTCTTATGAACCACTTTGCAGCTTTGCATTGTGCACTTTTAATTGCAGTTAGCATCTATATGCTGTGCTATGGACAACAACAAGACAAGTCAGGCAAACCACCATGTGAAACACTTTAAAGATTCTGGCTTAGGGCGAGTTGGTACTATATATAGTGCAAGATAGATCAGCTGCCCGTACGGCAGTGCTATCAGCATTACACGGCTGACAGCACCGCAAACCCATACATTTATATTTGTTTGACAGATAATGCATTCTAGTAGTTTTCGTGACGCATATGCATGAAAATGTAAACAAGAACTGGTGAAAAATAGCATTCTTTTACGTATATAGTGTATCTTACCACAACGTAAGGTACACAGACATCTTGGTAAGCTACACAAGATATATATGTAAAAAACGCTGTTTTTCACTAATTCTTGTTTAACATTTTCATACATATGCAACATGAAAACTACTAGAGCAAATTATCTGTCAAGCAAATATAAATTTAAGCGTTTGCGGTGCTGTCAGCCGTGTCATGCTGACAGCACTGCTGTTATGGATGTCTACAAATATTCTGCAATGTCAGTTGAGTGTTGCTTGAACGTCACATACGTACGTTGCCTGAAAGCTCAAGTGACAAAAGGCAACATCCAAATTACGTTGTCAGGAAGTTCTGTTAACGATATGTTAACGTCGTGAATGTGCTGCTCAACGCTGCCACAATGTTGCGGCCCAACGTTGTCTGGCGATCAAAAAAGAGGACATTAGCAGCATGTAGGCAACGTTATACACCGACATTTGTGCACATCAGAGAACGTTATGGCAACATTTTCCGTTACTTGGGTTTTATGAAGTTATAGTTGAATGTGGATGTGCCGCTCTAGATTACTCAGGCGAATTCAAATGAAGTTGGACTGATCGTTTTGCCCAACTTGAGGAAATTTGTGGCAAAATGGAATTTTTGACATTCTATGCACGCCACCCTTGAAGCGCGGGGTCCGCGTTAAAACTCGTTTAGTGTGAGCAGAAATGCTTAAGGTTGTATCGAACAGTGCACCAACATACATTGAAATTTAGAGTATCCTACATGATCGAATGAAATACACCAAATACATGCTGCTAAAACCAATAAATTTAGTACTGAAAACATTGTATGCCCGGCGGAAACTTTCGGTGATAGCACAGCAAAAGCTACGGAGCCGAAGCAGACATTTTTTTACGGTGCATCTACATGTAGTCGACGATTTTAGGCAACAGGAAGCTACGTACCGCAAAACAATATGCACCACCTATTACACTTGTTTTTTAACAGTATTACACTTGGCTTTTAACAGCGCAGCTGTTTAAGCAAGCCGTACAAAGCCCGCGTTTCACGAAAATGCAGCCGCGTAGCAGCCATGGCAACCAACGACGCCGCAGCTGCTAGAACACCTGGCATAACCTAGTGGCGTCATGCCAAGCCGGGCATGCGGAGTAGTGACACATAAAAGCGAGAGAGATTGCGCGCGTCGCGCGCCATACTCGGGAGAGAGAAAGAGAGCGCGAGACAAAAAGCTCCGTCGCATGCCTTATTGGCGCTGAGCCGTGCTCCCTCAAGGGCTGCAGAAGATAGCGCCAACCTTTCCCTTTCCCTCAAGAACCACTTACCATGCCCCCGCGCGAGGGACACGTGTAAATGCAGAGCATAGTGGGGTTCCGTGGTGTTGGTGTTGTTGGTGTGGTGGTGGTGGTCTGGGTTGAGAGAGAAGAGAGAATCGTAAGTAGGTAACGTAAAGTTGTTATTATTTTATTGGCATCACTGCGATTCTTATTAACGGCAACGACGTGACCAAGAGGGAGGCGAGAAGAAAGCGGGACGCCGGATGCTCATGGTCGGAAGTCGAGGCGCGATCATCCGTTCTTCCACCGCGTTGAGTTCCGGCAGGTGCGCAGGACGCGGAGGGTACCTGTAGCCGTAGGCGACGCACATCGAAGGGACGACGCCGCGGACCAGCGAGTCCTTGCACGAGGCGCACACCGCGAACGCCCGGAACCGTTCCAGCGAAGCGGCGTCCGCGTCGTCGAAGTTGCTGACGACGGGGATGACGCGCGCCAACGCGACAGTGCCGTCCAGGCATCCGCCGCCGTTGTTGCCGGTGCCGTTGTCGCCGCCGCCGTTGACGACGAAGCCGCTGAACCCGCTGTTATCGTTGATGCCGTCGCTGACGTTATCGCCGGTGTTGTCGGGCTTGTTGTTGGCGGCGTCGACGACGAACGCGCTCCAAAGAACCCGCAAGGCGTTCGTGCGATGCGCCGCTACGCATGTTCCCGACCGTCGTTAAGTTGTTGTCGAACCACAGCCGGTCGCACAGGTAGCAGCTGTGCCCGAAGCTCCGGTCCAGGAACTCGCGTTTGAAGCGCGCGTCGGCACCACCAAAGTCCCGTTGACGTTGCCCGACGGCTTCAGCGCCAACGCCCTCCGGGGCGACGGGCTCCGCGGCGGCGGCGGCGGCCTCCAGACGACGACGCTTGCTCGCCGCCGCCTCTCGTTCCCGCACGCCGGGGTCCGCGGCCCGACGCTGACGTGTCGCAGCCGCGTGTCGTTCTCGACTCGAAGGGTCCGCGGCCCGACGCTGACGCCTGCCCACGGCTTCTCGTGCACGCTATGCGGGATCCGCTTGTCGACGTTCACGCTTGGCCGCGGTTTCTCGTTCACGAATTTCGGCGTCGGCAGCGCGCCGCCTCGCCGCCTTGTCTTCTGCCGCCGTCGACGAAGACGATGGTACGATGTCTTGAACTGGTGCTTCGGCGCTGATGTTGCATTGCGTCGAGGTACTAGTTGAAGGTCTTGCTTCCATCGCTTATCAACTGCGACCGCCGACGAACGCAAGAGAGCGCAGGAGTTGACGAGTGCAGCATAGACAAAGGAATTCAACAAGAGGGGACACTCCCATAGGGCCCAGCAGCCGAATTGACTGCAGCGTGCCAAGCGGTCGGTGTTGATCACTTACATCACTTCCGGTTTCGGTTTTGGGCGCGCGTATGTTGAACGCAAGCCAGCATGCCGGCTGCGCCTCCTCCCCCCCCCCCCTCCTTTTTTTTTTTTGCTGTTCGTGCAGAATCGGTTTATTATTTAGTAAAAATGATTGCGAACGATCTCGTAAAGTCTCATCGAATCTGTGCCACGTGCAATTTCACAAAGTAGACGCAAGACCTTTTGTGCAATCAGGAAATATTTATTTTACTCTATATAAAAGCTCGTTCCGCGCTTTTTGTGCGTTCATCCAACGTTGTGACACCAGCAGGTAAGGCAGTGGTTCCTGTATGAAGCTCCACCGGACGGCACCAACTGAAAAATAAGTAAATTGCAAGCATGTTACATTTGCAAGCACGTAACAGCATGTTACAAGCATGAGTCATTTTGGTATTTAGACATAGGAATACTGCGTGTAGAGGCGAAACGTGCGAAAGCGGTGAATGGGCGGCATTATAAACGAAAGCAATTCGCTTTTACATACATGGCGTAGAAAAAACCCGACTCATCCCAAACATATATGAAAACATCTGATTTCCAAGCGTTCCCCCATTTCCGGGAATTATTTCCTGCACTTTGGCAGCACAAATACACGAGCGACTTCGCGTTTCCAAAACTTGGCCTCGGGCGACGCGACGGTACGCTACATACATAGAGACGGACGCAACAGACACTCAAGACAAATGCGTGGGTGCAATGCCTTTTTTCAGTCCTTTAGAAGACGTAATTTTCGAATTACAAGTTTCTGATATGTTCGTCGTTCGCCGTTCTGCCGGCGCCAGCAGCACACCCCATGTTATCACTCTTGGCAATCGCCCATCGCGTTTTCAACAGGTGTGAGTATATGTTGTAAGAAGGTATATGTTGTTGCGGAGCCACAAAAAACGTCACAGACTTGTCCCTGTAAGATTCATTACACGCCAAACTAACTTTATCACCACGGCCGAGCTGCTTATCGCTAACTGCGTCACAGCGCGCTGTGCGGCTAGCGTGCCTCAAAAGTACCCCAGAAAGTAACGAAATTACTTTTCAGTAATGCCTGGCGTCAGAGAAAGCGGCACAAACTTCTCCTAGCAAGATGCACTAGAGTACGCACCACGGGCGAGTTCTCGCTAACTGCGACACGGCGCCCTGTGCGGCAAATGTGGCTCAAAAACCGAAATAAGTTACCATAATCCTCTAGGAAGCGTCGGAAACATGTCTCAGCACGATTCATTAACTCAAAGTAACTGCGCCAGGATGGTAGAGCTGTTTTTCGCTAACTGCGTCTTAAGTCTCGGCCCCGTGCCGTAAGCCTAATTGTGTCGTAGACTGTGAAACAAGATTTCTCACCTTGCCGTAGTTCAATAGTGCAGTGGTGTCTTGTCCCAGTGCGGAAGGAACGCAAGAATACGCCGAGAGCCTAATAAACCAGGTTACATTTAAAAAAGAAAAAAGGAGACAGACGGGTCGCCGCGAGCGAGCGCTCAAACGCGCGCGCAGCCATCCTAGCTGGCTTCGAAGGAGTGTGTGTCTGGCGGATGGCGCATGTACCTGGCGCGTCATTGACCTGTGGCTAGGTAAGTCAAGGAAAATAAGTCGCAAAGCTTAAGCCTAAGTTCGTCTATACGCAAAACGTTTTAGTTTTTGCGGTAAAGAATTAAAAAAATAAATCAATGCCTGTTAACTTAAGTTCACTTTCTTTTTTTCGATGCTCGCGGCAGCTAACGTTCGGTGTCAAAAGTATAGCGTGACGTATGGTGACGTGTTTCCTGTTGCCAGTTTTGGCCGAGTGTCCCCTCTTGTTGAATTTCTTTCTCTATGTGTGGACAGTGTTGCCAACCATTTTTTTGGGAAATACCCTACGTCATAGTCAAAATTACCCTACTTTACCCTACACAATTTTTTTTATTGCGATAGCAATTATATGGACACTCCAAAGCAGATTTCTGCCGTCGGCGTCGCCGTGAGGTTCCGTATGACGTCAATGGAGATGAAATCGTCGCCGCGCGCCGCTGAACGCTGTATGTGCGAGTGAAAGGGCGCGAGGGACGCGCGCTTTCACGGGGAGTGAACGCACGGCGGAGAACAAACGCGCGTTCTGTGCCGTGCTCCCTTAAGGGCTGCAGAAGTAGGCGTCTCTTTCCTCCTTTACAATCACCATATATGTAGAGCAAACGCGCCTTCTTCTGACGCACGAAAGGCCGTGGGGGGGGGGGGGGGGGGGGGAGGGCAGGGTAGGGAGGCGATCTTTAGCTGCGGCACCAAGTGCCTATTTATATCAGAGGCTCCAGCAACAGTCACCAACGCCGCACGCATTTTGTGCGAACGCGGGCAAAACGCCGACGGTGTCGACAACAGTGCTGTGTGTTGCCGGTGCCGCTGCATGTCCAAGTTTGTACAGCGGATGAAACTACTATCCTTACTCCGTATAGCTCTCTACTAAGTTGCTATCGCAATTGATGCTTCGCCTTTCGGGTGAAACTGCGACAACTTTTTATTACCCTACATTTCACCCTACGCTTAAAATAGCATAGTAC
Source organism: Dermacentor silvarum (assembly GCF_013339745.2). NCBI lineage: Eukaryota > Metazoa > Arthropoda > Arachnida > Ixodida > Ixodidae > Dermacentor > Dermacentor silvarum. The sequence continues at coordinate 91,061,322 of NC_051163.1, forward strand.
AATAATAATAATAAGTTCCAGACTATACTTCACAATTCGACTCGATAGATGTGCGGTGGCGATAAAGGTGATAGCGACTGTCATTGAAATAATTTGAAAAAAAAAGCGCATATCAAAAGCGAGCGTACGCGCCTTAGCACACATCGTCTCCCAGAAGTGGAAGGGAGCGAGAGAGAGAGATTAAAGGCTTTATTGAGCAAAATATTGCGGTGTGGCTTGCTAGTCCGGTGCAGGTTGTTTTGTTGAATATAGGAAAAGGGCATAACAAAAAACAAATGTAGCAAATCAAAGTAAGCAAAGCAATACACCACGATCGGCGCTCCGTGCCGTGCCGTCGCTGACAGCTTCAATTATAATGACTCCTAAACTGTATATAGGAAAATAATTGAAAGATGAACGAGGTGGTTTGGTTTGATGATGTAAAAGACAACGCAAGCAAAGCAGGGATAAAGTGAAGAACAACACAATAAAATGCAGTTGCGAGTTCAGCGCCCGTCTTTATCTTTCTGAAGAAAAAACAACAATGCTATAGCACAAAGATATGTGAAGTCTGATCCTTCGGCTCTGCCCTATGCTGGTGAGATGTGATTTAAAACAGCTCCTATTTTATTCAAAGAAACATTTCGTTTTCGGATCTGTGTCGAGAATAGCACTATCGGAGTTGTCGTATCGATCGGCTAGTTTTTAAAATTACTCAACTGTTCATTTTTACTGATCGTTGACGAGCAAGAAGTTCTTTCTGGGGTTTTACGTGCCAAAACTAGTTCTGATTATGAGGCATGCTGTATTGGGGGGCTCCGGATTAATTTTCACCACTTGGGATGCTTTAGCGTGCACTACAACGCTAGTACACGGGCGTTTTTGCAAAAAGTGGAAATTACCCTACGCTTGGTAAGAAAATCGCATTACTGCCCTACTACCCTACGCTGCGCGAAAAATTTCGAAAATACCCTACAAGTAGGGTAATTACCCTACGGTTGGCAACACTGTGTAACAGTGTGGAGCCCGCGCCAACCCGCTTTATATCCCTAGCGCGCGCGTTAGAGGGAGAGGGGGGTGGAGAAAGGGCGCGCTATCACGCCAGCACCTGCTGCTACGGTGCTTGCAGCGCCGGAGCGCGACTCAACTACGACGCTTCGCGCGCTGCACATGTGCTGCAAGCGTGATGCGGGAGAGGAGGAGTGGGGGAGAGGGCGCACCTGTGCTCGAGCTGTTGCGGACGGACGGCGCACGCTACATGTGAGTTAAAGAAATGCGCTGCATTTAAAACAAATTATAGCAGCACCAACGAGGCAACGCGTAGAGGTGCTGCCGACGCCATCCGCTCTTCTGTGTTTCCCTGTATTAGGACCGAACGCTCGCGGTGTCCGTGACTGCAGCAGGTGCCTCGCGCTGCGGCTCGGCCGAGCTCCCACCAGCTGCGCGCTACTGCGCGCCGCCCGTACACTGTGCATGTAGAGGGCGCGAGTGCTAAGCCGATTATGAGGCGCCCTCTATAGGATGTAGCATATAAAGGCTGTGCTGTGAATAAACGGGGGCACTTCTGCTGGGGACTCGGAGCGTGTGTCTTTACTCCGCGGCCCTCGGGCTTCAGCCTGCCTCCTCGGCCGCCTCGGCTCGAACCCTCCCACCACATGGTGTCAGAAGTGGGATGCGTGGTTCCCGCGACTTGCCATGGCTAACAAAGACGCTCCAGTTCCTGCTCTCGCTGCCGCCAGTCTCCGGAGTCCCGCTCCGTTCCCCTTCGACGATGTCGGCGAGTGGCTGCCCTGGTTACGGCAATTTGAGGACTATGCCTTCGCCACCGGCATGCACGCAGCCCCGGACGAGACGAGGGTTAGGACTCTCCTCTACTGTATGGGCCCCCGTGCACGCATTGTCCTCAGTTCTCTCATGTCCGATGAAGAAGCGTACAAGTCCTACGCGGAAGTCACCCGGCGGCTCACAAGCTACTTCGTGCACCCCGTAAACGAGGTGTACGAGAGCTCTCGGTTCCACAAGCGGACGCAAGAGCCAGGCGAAACCGTCGACAGTTTCTTCACGGCCCTTCGGAACATGGTACGCAAGTGTAACTACCCGTCACCTGCCGTTGAAGAGCGTCTTGTTCGCGACCGTTTCGTCGTGGGTTTGGCGGATTCTCGCCTTTCAGACAAGCTGTGCCGCACTCCGAGCCTTTCCCTGGACGACGCACTCGTGCAAGCTCGTCAGCACGAAGACGCCGAACGCGAAAGACAACGCCTGTCCCTCACCGCTGGGCAACCGCTTACGGCAGCTCACGTGGACGCGGCGACTTCGCGTAAACCCGCGCAGCGTGCACGCGGACGACGCAATAGACGGGACTCTGGCAACTTTGCTGACTTTGCGTCACGTGACCGACCCGACGGTTCGCACTCGAGCAACAGAGCTGGCGAGGCTTTAAAATGCGGCCTAGGCCTAAGTAGGCAATGCGGATTTTGCGGTCACGAGTTTCACCGACGGTCTGACTGTCCAGCGGCCAAAGCGGTCTGTAACCACTGCAAGAAGCGAGGCCACTTCGCGGCGGTATGTCGCTCAGGGAAGCGCCTCGGATCCGTCGAGCTCCACTCCGTCGCGGCGGTGGCCCGCAACGGGCGGTACGTTGAGGTGCGTGTCAACGGGAACCCTCTCGTCTTCAAAGTGGACTCTGGAGCCGACGTCTCGGTGGTTCCGCGCACGTTTCCCGGCTGCCCAGCCGTCCTCGATAAGCCGCGAGGCGAAGAACTTTTCGGACCCGGGAAACAAGCCCTGAAGCTTCTCGGCACCTTCGACGCGGCGCTGTCTTGGAGAGGCAGGCAAGTCAACGAGCGCCTCTACGTCGTTGCGGGACAAGAGCAGCCACTTCTCGGCTATCCCGCTATCGTTGCCCTTGGGGTCGTCAAGTTTGTCGGCGCCGTCGCACCAGCTCTGCCGGACGCACCACCTCGTGAAGTCCCTCCAGCCCTTTCACCGGCCTGGGCACGTTTCCGGAAGAGTACACGATACGTATCAAGCCTGACGCGGTACCGTATGCCCTCAGCACAGCCCGGCGTATCCCGATACCGCTACGAGACGTAGTCAAAAAGGAGCTCGACAAGATGGAGCAGGAGGGCGTGATCCGGTGCGTCGACGAACCGACGGACTGGTGCGCGGGACTTGTCGTCGTCCCGAAGCCAGCGGGGGTTACCGCCTGTGCGTTGATTTGACCAAACTCAACCAAGTCGTTCTGCGTGAACGCCACGTACTCCCGACCGTCGACCAAACCCTCGGACTTCTCGGTGACGCACGCGTTTTCTCGAAGTTGGACGCAACTTCAGGCTTCCACCAAGTACGCCTGGCGCGCGACTCCCAGAAGTACACGACTTTCATCACTCCGTTTGGCAGGTATTGCTACTGCCGCCTCCCATTCGGCATAACATCGGCCCCGGAATACTTCCAGCGTCAGATGTCTCGCCTGCTGGAAGGGTTGGCTGGTGTTGTTAACCTTATGGACGACATCCTTGTGTTTGGCCGCACCACAGAAGAACACGACCAACGCCTCCAGGCAGTCCTTGGTCGCCTCCAACAAGCGGGGGTCACCCTCAACGCTGCCAAGTGCACTTTCGGCGTGTCCAGCGTGCGGTTCCTTGGCGTTGTCGTCGGTGCCAATGGCATCACTCCGGATCCAGAGAAAGTGGCCGCCATTCAGCGCATGCCAGCTCCTCAGGACGTTCATGGTGTCCAACGTTTTCTCGGTATGCTCAACCATGTCGGTCGCTTCCTCCCGGGCCTCTCTCAAACGACTGCGCCAATCAGAAGTCTCCTGAACAAGCTTGCAGCCTGGACATGGGGACCAGCGCAGGCTTCAGCATTTGAAAAGCTCAAGAGCATGCTGTCGTCGGACATCTGCCTCGCAAGGTACAACCCTGCACTGTTGACGACAGTCTCCGCAGATGCCAGTTCCTTCGGGTTGGGCGCTGTCCTCCTTCAAGACCAGCCATCAGGGGAGCGCCGACCAGTTGCATACGCCTCTCGAGCGCTGACTGAAACGGAACGGAGGTACAGCCAGATCGAAAAGGAGGCACTGGCTGCCACCTGGGCCATCAACCGATTCGACGAGTTTCTTCGGGTCTTCGTTTCACCCTCGAGACCGACCATAAGCCGTTAGTACAGCTCCTAGGAACCGCGGATCTCGATCTCATGCCACCACGAATCCAGCGCTTCCGCATCCGCCTTCTCCAGTACCAGTTTGATGTCAAGTACGTTCCTGGGAAACAGCTGGCCACCGCAGATGCACTCTCAAGGGACCCAGTCGTCCAGCTGCCAGCGACTCCAGCTGTTGACAAGGTGGAGCTGTACGTTCAAGAAGCACTCCGTGCTATCCCTCCTACATTTGCAGTCCTCCTCGACGACTTCCGAGCTCACCAGGCTGCAGATGGGGAGTGCGCGCAGCTCAAGTTGTACTGTGAGCAAGGGTGGCCTAGGAAAGAGAATCTGCCTCTCAGCATGGCTCAGTTCTGGGCTCATCGGGCCGAGTTCAGTATTGGTGACGGCCTTCTCCTCTGCGGTGGACGCCTGCTGGTGCCCGCTTCTCTGCGGAAGCACGTCCTCTCCCTCATCCATGACGGACACCTCGGAGTGAACCGTTGCCGCGCCATCGCCAGGGGAGCTGTCTGGTGGCCGACCATGGGGAGTCAGATCAAGACAATGGTGGAGAACTGTCCCAACTGTGCTACCACGCGGGTCCAGCGAGCAGAGCCACTGCTGCCTACCGCGACGCCTAGCCGTCCCTGGGAGCGAGTCGGGTGGACATATTTCATCACGAAGAAGCCGACTACCTTCTCCTCGTAGATTACTACTCGAGGTACCCTGAAGTGCTGTCCCTTCGCTCGACGACGTCTACAGCGGTGATCTCCATCATCAAAAGTGTCTTCGCAGGCATGGGATCCCAGAGACCCTCGTCAGCGATAATGGGCCTCAATTTTCGTCGGCAGAATTCCGCGTCTTCGCCCAGAGCTACGGATTCTCCCACGTCACCAGCAGTCCCAGGTACCCGCAGTCTAATGGGGAAGTCGAGCGTATGGTGCGGACGGTTAAGGAACTCTTCAAGAAGTCTCCGGACTGGCCTTTGGCCCTCTTGGCATACCGCAACGCACCTGGCGTGACCGGGTACAGCCCTGCTCAGCTGCTCATGGGGCGCAGCCTCAGGACTCGCCTTCCGGTCCCCATGGCCGCGTTGCTTCCAGAACCACCTAACGCTGCCGACTTCCACCGGCGTGACACTACCCAACGACGTCGCCAGCGTCAAGATTTTGACCGTCGACATGCTGCACAAGATTTGCGGCCCCTGGAGGAGGGAGAGAGAGTGTGATTCGCGACACAGATTGTGCTGGCACTGTTCTTAGCCCAGCGCAGCGTCCACGCTCCTACGTGGTCCAGACGGATGCAGGTGCTCTCGTCCGCAACCGGGAGACATCTGGTTCCGCAGCAGTCTCCGTCATCAGGTGGTCTAGACCTCGGCAGCTCCAGTCCACGGACACGAGGATCTGAAAGCCTGCCACAGACTCCAACTCGCCCAGAGCCTGTGTGCAGCAGTCCAACTCCCAGGGCACTTACTCCTCTACCAGTTGCATCGCCACCGGTTGCCCCGGCTACTCCCTCAAGACCGCCTGGGTCAGTTGTACGCACTCGGTCTGGACGTTGTGTTAGGCCGCCGGTGCGGCTGAACTTGTAGAACGTGCCATGAGACATTTGTCATTACGTTGTATACCTGAGAGCAAGGGGTTGCTTTCTGTTACTTTCCCAAAAGGGGGGATGTAGAGGGCGCGAGTGCTAAGCCGATTATGAGGCGCCCTCTATAGGATGTAGCATATAAAGGCTGTGCTGTGAATAACGGGGGGCACTTCTGCTGGGGACTCGGAGCGTGTGTCTTTACTCCGCGGCCCTCGGGCTTCAGCCTGCCTCCTCGGCCGCCTCGGCTCGAACCCTCCCACCACAGTGCATAGCTTTCGCCCCACTTCCTCTACGTGTGCTTGGACTGCAAGTGCTTCGCGAGGCGTTCCCCGATGCCGCGGACAACGAGGAAATGCTTATACGCTTCGTATAAGTTAGCATCACTTGGCATTACTTCGTATAACTTAGAATCACTTCGTATAGCCAGGACCAGTTAGGAACCGATGAGCTCCGCTGTCTCTTTTGCCTTGCGCCACTAGTACGGTGGCTAGATGGTGTCGTCTGCAACACTTCTATGGAACGTGTCACTATTATTCCCGCGTTAGTCGTTAGAGTGTAGAAGACCGTTAGACATGGTAGCTTCGTTGTCGATCTGCACTAAGGAGGAAACGAGGGCACTGATTCGCTTTTTGTTTGCGGAAGGTCTTAAACCTGCGGAAATTATTCGTCAAATGCAAGCGCAGTATGGTGACAGTTGTTTATCCCGAACCAAGGTGTGCGAATGTATAGAGCGTTTCAAACAGGCATGAGCTTTATATGACGAGAAAAGATCGGGCAGGCCACCGACGTCAACAACTGAGGACAATTTGAAAGTCGTCGAGGGTATGGTGATGGAAACAGACGAATCACAGTGGACGAAATCGCCAATGCTTTACATATCAGTCATGGTTCAGCGTATCTCATCTTACACGACAGGATAAATTTTCGGTAAGTGTGTGCAAGGTGGGTCCCGAAAGAATTGTCAGCGCAGCATAAGGCACAGAGGTTGGACATCTCTCGTAAATATTTGGCCCGTTATCGTCGCGAGGGAGATGGATTTTTACAGCAAATTGCTATAGTAGATGATACTTGGGTACATCATCACGAACCGGAAAGTAAGGCTGCGAGCATGGTTTCGAAACACTCATTATTGCCAGAAGTTAAGAAACTTAAACGTCAATCATCAACTGGTAAGATTATGCTAACACTATTCTAGGACAGGGACGGTGTGGTAGCCATTAATTTCACCCCAAGAGGCGAAACTGTGAACAGTGAGAACTACGGCGATTTGTTGCGAAACTGAACCTGCAATCACATACAAACGTCGTGGAAAACTACGAAAAGGTGTCATCATGCAGCAAGATAACGCTCGGCCACATACGGACGACCGAAACAATAAGGGGGTTGTGATTCGAATTGCTGGAACACCCGCCGTATAGTCCAGACCTGGCACCAAGCGATTTTCATGTTTGGACCATTGAAGGAAGCGCTCAGGAGAAGAAAATTTACAACCAATGCAGCGTTCATCGATGCGATGTGAAATTCGTTACAGATGCAACCAAAACATTTGCCTATCTTGCACTGGAGGTGCAATGCTAAAGAGACAGCGGAGCTGATGGGCACCTAGCAAGTCCTGGCTTTGGGCAAGGCTAAGCACTGCCAGTCATCCCCAGCATTTTCCGGAATTTATTGGATATTGCCACGCGCCTCCAAAGGGGGCTGACGACGCCGCCTTCTACAGAGCTGGGCTCTGTAGAAGGCGGCGGCGAGAACGAACTATCGAGCGGGGCGGTTAGCACGTGCACTTCTTTCTTCTTGTGCCTCTGCGCTTGCCCTGCTCCTATCACTACAGGTGACAATATTGATTGATTATGGATTAGCTATTGATTGGCTATCGATTGACTATCGCAAGGTATTGGCCACATATTTGGGCTAGGCTAAGCACTACCAAGTCATACCCTGCATTTCCCGGAATTCATTGATTATTGATCGACTATCGATTAGTTATTGATTAGCTATCGATTAGCTATCGATGACTGACTAAGCTTAAGTAGTCCCGACTCCCAATCATGCTTAGCTAGACTTAGACAGGCTCAGCTTCCCTAGTTCACAGCAGTGTTGCGGAGTTAACACTGCGGATTTGGTATGACTTAGGAATCATTACACATTTTCGCCATCCCGGAATGGAATGGGAATGGAATGGCGACAACGCTTGGAGGAATGGAATTAGGCGCCTTTAGCTCTGAATGGAATGGGAATGGAATTGCGCGCAATCTTTTGTCAAAATATGCCGAAGAACAAAAAAGCCCACATTCTAACATTGGTAAATCAGAGCCTCGAATGTAACAGTCAAGCAGTATTTGTAAAATGGCTTTGCGGACTACAAGCACGGTACATTTACACGCAACGTGACTACCACAATTCTGTCCTTATAGACTGAGTTGCTCCGAAGTTTTCAATTTTTCGCGTAACCGCGGCGCTATGCCGTTGGTATGCGTCGTGCGGAATTACGACGGTGGCATACTCCCCCCCACCCTTTACGCCTGGAGATATTTTTCTGTTACCTCGGCGGCGCCTTCGCCTCGGCCGCCTGCTGCCTCCCCACCCTTCACTTCTTTGTTTTTGCTTCTGACGCCGTCGGCGACTCGGACGAATGTTCGATAAAGCACTTCTCTAAGTTGTGATGCGTATTGACGCTGGCGCGGTGCTTGTTCCCTGCAAGCTTTCGCATACCTGATTGCGCGCCATGTCATCTCGCACTCCCCCCCCCCCCAACCCTGTTGAAATACTGCCCCCCCCCCCCTCTCTAAACACACGGACGCCTTTGCCCGAAATGATGTCGACGAAGGTCTGCAGGTCAGCGTAGCACACAGTCGTACACGATGAACTGTGTGCTCTCTCCCACCATACAGAGAAAGGGAGAATACCTTATGAATGCGTTGTTTCGGGAAGCCAAAATACAGCTTCTTTTTGCACCTAGCATTCCTTGCGACCTTCATTGCAGCATTTAAAATTCACGAGGATACCTGAGCACTTTTTATGATATATTGATTACCAAAGCACTTGTGGGCAATTGTCGGAAGTGTTGTTGTTGTAGGAACGCTTATTTGAGCCGAAAAAAAATGTCACTGGTCTGCGTGGCAGACACAGCACAGTCGCAGCGTAAGCTGCTGGAGCGGCTCAAGAGTAACTCCAATTTCGGCACCACGCGCACCAGGTTCTTCGCGACCAAGTCTCTTCGCCTCGTTTTGACGAGAACGATCTGAACTGTTCGCCCTGCGTCGACGGCGAGCTGCGGCTTGTAATGCTCTCTGCACAGCAGTCTGCTGAGCCCGATGATGCTTGGTTCTAGCCGCGCACGTAGCTCTACTATTCGCTTGTTCAGCAGCAGTTGATATCATGCGAGGAGACGCCATAACGTGTACCCAAGAGGTATCCAGAATACGTGGCGCACATCTCACATCGGAATTGCGTTGACTACGCGCCTCGTCTAAGTCGCATCTTGTCTGCGCCTGCGCACGCTGCGTTTGCAAGCACCTTAACTCGACGGCGCCACCACACTGGTGGAGGCTGGAAATCGCACTTTTTTTTTATTGCGCACCTAGTCAGATTCGCATCTCGTCGTCTGCGCACGCTGCGTTTGCAGGCGCCACAATACTGGTGGAGGTTCGGAGGCGGCTGCGGCGGCGGCGGACACCATCGCGAACCGAAACGGCTATTGGAATGAGCCCAAACAGCTTACGCTGTAATAAAATGAAATAAAGGTGGGTGACCTCTTCTTGGTTCAAAAAGCTGCGAGCGACCGCTGCTGCTCTAGCCTGGAAGATCATCCGGAGTCTCCAGCTGAGAGCTGGTCAGCCCGCACTCCCACTGTTCCGGTGTGGGGTCTTTTCTTCACTCGGTTACTACGACTCGGCACATAACCCGCGTTTGCATCGCCAACCAAACATTGCACTTGGGGAAAGCGTACTTTGCTACTCCCTTAATTGGTAATTCTGTAATATCATGCTCAAAGTAGTCATGTAGGCCTGAGTACATGTTTTTTGAAGTTGAAGGCCATAACGCATTCTCTAGGTCCAGCTTTAGTTAGCCATATAGAGCCAAGGGTCGGCGTGGTGTAGAAGTGTGAACGATCTGCCAATTTGTAAAATATAAGCCGAAACATAAGTTAGTGTGCAAAGAAATGCATTATCCCAGCAGATACTGAAGGGAGAAAAAATTATCCCCGCGCATTGGTTCCCATTGAGAACCCCACACGAAAGTCGCGAATACTCTGTGCACAGCCTGAACTTTATCTCGCGCGCAGTTTGGTGCCTGACGCACGTAAATAAGACGAGGATGACATTGCATACCTGCGCACAGGCGAACGCAGAAAGTTCACCTCACCGCATCCATGCTTGCGAGGCGAGCTTGACATGCGTGAGTGCTGACAAACAGTGCGGCCTAGTGTTCCGTATTTGATGCAAGACATGACAAGGTGCTCGAGCAGTGCAGTGTTCCAACTAATGCCAGCAGATCTGGAGGGTCCTGTTCCCCATTAACCAAATCTTAGTTTCCTTCATATTCACGGCCGCTTCCGACGCGTGACAAAACTGCTTAGTGAATATAAGGTCTTCTTGAACACTACTTTTGTCAGCATAAAAATACGCCATGTGGTAATTTAGCATTAACACATTTGAGCTTAAACAATATTAAAACATCACAAGCCATTAAAACATGCCGACCATGCAAATACTGTAGGTAGCGGGAGAACTGCCATAATGGAAATTAGTAGGGTGGTTATACCGCGCGAGATATGTCACCAAGCTACTATCCCTCGACCTTGGTAACATGTTATGCGTATTTTGACGTACCTGATGACATCAGCTTTATCGTGCGATCATCGGTAACTCGATAAAACTATCAAGGTTGAGAAATTACAGGAATGGAATTGAACTGCCCGGCCATTCTCGAAGTGGGAATGGGCTGTTTTTTCATTCCGAGTAATTGAAAGGAATGTAATTGCGGCAAGCTCTAATTCCCCGGAATGGAATTGGAATGAAATGGGGGCGCTCATTCCGCAACACTGGTTCACAGGTGTATGTACCGTTGCGCTTGGACCCTTTCTTCACAACCGCCAGGCTCGGTCCACATATTTCCGACGCGTTACGGACTTACCGCCGGCTTCAACAACTCCGCTGTTAAAAACGTTTTTCAAAAACTTGGGAAACGTTGGGCAAAGTACGTTGAAGTGCAGGGAGGTTATGTAGGAAAATAATGTATGTTTCACTTTTCTATCATTAGAATAAATGTACCTTTTCTCAAAACTCCCTTTAATTTTTTTACTTGCCCTGGTACAAAAGATATGGTGCGAGTAAGCCTACTGTATACCCAGGACCCTTGAACATAAGGTACTCGAGGCGCGTGCTCTGCAACAAGGTACTATCGCAGCAGCAGCAGCCTCCAGTGTGATGTGTGCTAAGAATCTCTTGGTTCTATGGTTTACAAAATTAGAACATTGTGCAGAAGTTGGAAATGGTTTTACTGTAAAAAAACGTTTTTAATTAGTTTTTTAGCCAAGGACCATTGTCAGATGTTGTGGGAGATGCTGTCGGTGATTAACGGAACGAGCTTTCTTTTTTCAGTGACTGCTTCCCAACAGTCAAAACTCCAACAAGACGTAGACCATGGTCAGCGTCTCGCCGCATTTACCCCAGACAGAAGGTACAACGCCGGTTAACAGCTAAGAGTATAGGTTTTATGTGCCGCCTATTCTAAGTCGGTGGGAAAGGACATCAGTTCAACGTACTTTCGTTGTTGGAGGATAATTTTCCAAACTCTACCGAATCAACTCCAGCTTATTTGACGTTTCAGTGTCCCAGATTTGTTAGCCTATAGCTTCTTGTTATTTTGTGCAAAAAAAAACTTAAGGTCTAAGGCAGGAGCGGCTATGGAGGCGTTGCAATATTTCTTTGCTATGGGCGCGACAGTCTAATCGGCAAGCATGTTGCGTTCGATGCCTCTATGCGCACGCAATAAACACAGCATAACATGTTGATTAGATAAGTAGCACAAAGCAGAGAAAAATAAATGTTCACATATTTTTTTTTGTTTATGCAGGGATGATAAGGCATTCATGACGCTTAAGGAGTTTATGAAAACAGTTGAATTTTGTAGAGTTAGTTTCCTCATGTGTTTCACCGCCGACAATATCGCATATGCCACCGCGGTGAATGTGCTCGTTTCAGCGGGCAAAAGGTGTGCTGCTCAAAATGAGGTACCGATTGCTTCATCAGACACGCCGGCATGTGATTTTGACGCATCTGTACAAAATTCCGCGCACCAGTAATTTGCCAAGTTTTAAGAAGTACATTCTAATGTTTGCCTGTGGAGCCCGTTTGGGGGCTTCCACAAACAATGTCTCCCACTTTATGATCTGCCACTGCCACTGTGATTAAAGCTTCGCTCGCGTCATAATATGATGTTCATGCATTGTAACACTAATTTTTTCGCTAAGGTAACTGACATGCTCAGAGAATGGCTCTCTCGCTGCAGGTCGGTTATGATGTATCCAGCACTTTTTGGATGGATGAATGGATGCTATGAGCGTTCCGTTTAAAATATTGGAGTGGGTTGCGTCGTCAAACTGTTGCTCATATTTTGCTCTAATGTCCTACCTATCTTTTTGAGAAAGATCACACAGGCATACAAAGAATACCCAGCGTCAAACTTCCTGAACCCTAACTGAGAACTTTGTTATTATATACCCCCGCAGTTTGTTGTCTCGCTACTTTTCCGCCACTAGACCTCCAATCGCCTCTTACTAATCTTTATTGAGGAAATGTTTACTTCCCCCAGCTGTACGTGAACGCAAGAGCTTCAAGGAGGACAGTGGAGGCTAAACTGACATTTGGGTAGATGTCTTGACAGTCTAATAACCATGGTACATCGTTTCCTTAGCTTTACCGCAGCAAGCAGATGCTTCTTCATTGTTGTACCTCACTGTAACTACGGGTCTTAAGGCATCCTGGCCGCGCTTAGAAAAGTAAGAAGCCTCAGTTTGAGTTAATATAAATTGTTTTTTGATGATTTCGTTTTTTCGTCATAGGTAGTTACTCATAGCAGGTTTCTTTATCATTGCCGCCACCCATTAGATTACCTCAGCCTCTCCCACTTTGCGTTCGAGAGAGAGAGAATAAACTTTAATCGAAAGAGCACGCGAGCGTAGGTAGTTCCTCCGCTTAGCAGTGGGTGGTCCCCTCAGTCCAGGAGTCCAGCGGCCTTAGCTGCCCTTCTCGCTCGGTTGACCAGGTTGAGCTGGTCCGTCGAGTCGGAGCTGGACAGCGCTGCCTCCCAGAGCCGTGTAGTGGGGTGTGTTATGGGTGTGAGCTGTGGTGTGTTTGCGCAAGCCCATACCATGTGGTAAAGCGTTGCACATTGATCGCAGTGTCGACATTTATAGGAATACAGCGCAGGGTGTATGGCGTGGTAAAGACTCAAATGTGGATATGTGTTTGTTTGGAGTTTTCGCCATATTACGGCTTCCTCTCGCTTCAGAGCATTATGCGGTGGGGGTAGTGTTCATCGTGAAAGGCGTTCTTTGCTGCCAAGTTGCTTACTATGCCGGTTTCATATTTGCTGGTAAGATTCCTAGTTCTTTTCCTCCACTGTAATTCAATGTTTCTCCTGTACAAAGACATGGGCACACTCGCCATCCATTTACTTTCTTTCATATTACTCAGTTGCTTTTCAAAATCAATTTTACTCTAAGCTTCCCTGGCCCCAAACCTTTTCCAGCCCTTATCACCCCGCACAGCTTCATTTGTAGTCTTCCGCTGAGCGCCTAATATGAGGCGTCCCACTGACCTTTGGCTGCCAATGAGCTATGATTGTACCCTTACTTGAAGAAAACAACCGCATTTCCAAATGTAAGTCCTGGAACCATTACACTTTTCCACATAACCCGGAGAACTTCGTACCTACTGTATCTCCATAGTGTTGTGTGTTTCATTACGGTCGCACTTCTCTTCCTCTTTGCTATTAAACTTTTCTTCCTGCGTTTCTAATCTATCTATCGATTTCGTTTATCTATAAACCAAGGTAATTGTATTGTGATACGCGAGGTATGTCGTGGCCCTGTAGTGCACTGCCTGTTCACTGTTTTCAGTGAAAATAAAACCTGATTTTCTGAATGCTAAATTTCCTGTCCCAGACGTTCAATGTCACTTTGCTTGTTCGCAAGCAACACAATGTCGTCCGCAAAAAACAAACCTGGAAGCTGCTGCTCTACTATTGTGCCTGCTTGTTTGTAGGAAATAATAAACCTTAGGTTGATTCCACCTGGCGCCCTTTTCATCCCATGTATGTCATAAATAGAGCGGTGATAAAGGACGCCCCTGTCACAGTCTCTTGGTGATATCAACTTTATTCACGTTTTTCATCCTTTCTCAATCAACGCAAACGGTATTTTCTAGGTAAATCTCACTTAAAAGTTGTATACCGTCCTAAGCCATCCCCTTCCAGAATATCACAAAATGTTGTGGTATACGTTGTCATAATGTATAAAAAATTACACATTCTTCCCTAGGGGAACCATAGGCTGATGCGGAGCATCGCGGTGGTTATAACGGCGTTAATTACGTTGTTATTAACGTTGTTAACTTGGTGTTATTGCGTTTTTATTACGTGTTAACTTGCGTTGGTCACTGTCACATCGCGTGAACGCCGTTATAACGACCGTGCCAGACAGTTCGTTGACAGATTCGTTGGCGTCCATTCAGCGCATCGGACGGCGCAGCGTGACTAAACCGAAGCAGCAACTGAGGCAGCAGCGCATGCACCGGGTTTATATCAGCAGCTGGCGCGGAGAGGAGGAGGAGAGAGAGAGGCGCGCATGCGCGCTGCATCACACAGGTGGCGGATGAAGACACGGAGGGAGAAGCGCGTTATCGAACAGATGGCGTGGAGAGGGGGAGAGGAGGAGAGAGGCGTTATCACACAGCTGGCATGGAGAGAATGAGGAGAGGTGCGGACGGACGCCGACGCCGACGACGCCGCGGGACAGGCCGCCGCTATAAGATGCTCCGCATCTAAAAGCCACATGAAACGGTCTTCTTTCTTTGGATATTTCAGTACACTGAGTAAGAACAAATAAGTTATCCCGACATCAACGAATACTGAAGCCATTCTGAAGCAATGTGTCATTGTGTCATGCGCACAAGTCCAGCAATCTGGGACATCAACTACTGCGGTGAAGCCGACCCTGGGGCGATGCGGTAGACGTAACTCTACGGGCAGCATTTTTTTTAAAATTGATTGCTGAGCAATGGCTCGTTTTTCGCGATTTGCACTTTAGGCACTCAATCCCGACAACGTTCTCACGCTATATGTCGAGTGTAGTTCAATTCCGCCGGCTAGATTTTTTTCCTGGAGCACTTTTGTAGACCCATTTAAAATGCATGGGGTGATTTTTAAAACGTCATTTGCAGCGGAGTAAAAACTAATCCGCTAATTGCACTCTAGTGGCATATACTGTAGGTCTCTCTATATATGTAGGTCAAGTTTGGGTTTATTCCGCTGGCTGAATTTTTTTCCTGGGGCGCTTTTGTTTGGCTGCTATGCGGCAAAGCATCTCTACAGGGGCAAAAGATTCGTCCGCCATTGAATTCATGGGAAAGAACTTGTGGACCATGCTAAAAATGGACACGAATGTGCAGCTGTGATGCATATTTGCGCCCTGGCGTATAAGGAAAGATGATGGTGTCAGATTCTGCAAGAAGTAGCGGGCCAAATGGCTTTATGGAGTGCCATCGAAGCACTAAGAACGGCTGCGCGTGCCGCTTTTTCTCAAGTTTCGGTGCATGGTAAAGTGTTTCATTTGGTATTTAGAAAGATGAGGTATTTAGAAAGATTTACTATTAGGCAAATTTTTGACACAAAAGGACATCGCCAAATAGAGCACTTGTTACTTGTGTTTGCTTGTGCTTACTTGACAGTGCAATGTGCCGACAATGCGAAGGCTTCAATATTATCAGTGTAAAAAAATTAAAGGGAAAACTTAAGATCTATACAAGGCGTGACGGAACGAAATAAAGAGGAAAAGAGAGTCCCCGTGTTACAGCGAAAATCAGCAGCTTCGCCTCGTTTAATAAACGATGCCATTTTAGTTTTAAATGCATAAGCATTTCTATGCCTACCAAATGAGAAATTTGTCCGTCCGTCACGTAAGATGAATGCAGTGGCTCATAACCACGTAAGGCAGAGGCTACAAGCGCTCAGCAAAGTGAAGCGAACAGCGCATGCTTTCATTGAGGTTACCCATACAATACACAAAACAGCACATGTTTCAATAAAGAACAAGTTCAAAACAAGCATTTGAACCATGAATAAAATGTTGCATACCCCTCAGCAATTGTAGTGGTAGTTTTGCAACAGCTTAGCTGGACATCCGGGTTGATAAGAACCGATAATAGTTGATAAGGGTCGGATCGTGTTCGTTAAGGTTGATAACGATCGATAAGGGTTAATAAGGGTTTATGCTGGTCGAATCAAATTTCATAACATTGATAATGACACCGGGCTGCGTGGCGATTAACAAGCAGCAGAATGCTTGTGCATACTTAGGCAACTTCCAGAGGAGTTTCTGTGTGATTTCTTTTTTCAGTTCGGAAGTATAACTAAAATCATGCGTGCCTGTTAAGTGTACGCAAATCTCGCACGTTATACGCGAAGGTAAGGTTGTGAAGGTTTGAGAAAGTGGAGCCGCAACCCCTGAACTACACCGGGTCAAGTATTGCACGGCCTGCTGTGAGCCACACGATTGCTTAGCTGCGCAAATAGGTAATCGCTTGACAATACTTCTTGGAGCACGGCCTTGTCGGGAATATTTCCTCTCGTGAGGCGACTCTTACAATGCCCTCGTAGCGCAACAAAACTCTCGTCTGACAGTCGTTCGGACATGACTAACCTGATTCCGGTCTTTTAAATGCTGTCGCACCAAGTCGCTTGGAAATACGAAGAAAACATGCAATGGGTTTGTTTCTCCACAAACTCAGTCGTACTGTGGGGAAACAAGCTTCTAGTTATGGCAGCGGTATTTCCCGTACACAACTTTTTTTTTGTGAAAGCAATTATATGTACACTCCAGGCGCATTTACGCCGACGTCATCCACGTCACCTTCACTGTCGCCGCGATGTTCCGTGTGAAATCCGAGTGCGATAACATCGCGGCCGGATGCCGTATGTTGCCGGTGCGAATGGAAGCGTGCCAGATTTATCTGAGAAGCCTGGTGGCTCAATCTCGAAGGTTATGAAAAACGGCGCACAACAATGCCTCAAGCAAGCACGTCTCGCTGTGTATTGTGTGTATTACACGGACAAACAGGTGCACGCAGGGTAACGTTTAACATCAGCTAACCACTCTCGCATTGCACTAAATGCTGAAGAAATTAAACATTCACTGTTAACATAACCGCGTACTATCGTCAGTCAAAGCAAACAGCAGAGAAATCTTCGCTTACTCTGCTTCCCACACTGAGTCGGATCCATATAATTTTATTGCGATTGCAAATATATGGACACTCCAGGCACATCTCCGCCGTCGTCGTCGACGTGATGATTCGTATTATGTCCAAGTGCGATAACATCGTGGCCGCGCGTCGTATGGTGTGGGTAAAGTGAAAGCGTGAGAGGGTGAGCAGAGAATGGTTGCTCAGTCTCGTGTGCGCAAGGGAGGAAGGCGGGGAAAAAGCGCTTCGTCTTCCATCGCGCACAAGGCCGCAGGGAAAGTGGGGGACGTTTTAATTCCGTGGCGGCTACGTATGACGCGGCTAAACGCGGCCGCGCGGCCCCGCTCAACTGCCGCGCTGGGTACAAAGTCTAGGCGGGCCGATGGCTGGGACCCTATAACGTAAAACTATTCCAATATGTTTTCCTTCCAATATCCTGATGTCCAATTTACGTAACCGCCAACGCAAGCATCGGGCGGTGACTCGCAGCGTTGTTTGAGAAGGCTATTGAAACGCTCTCCTATATTATAGGAGGTCCGGAATCCATTGATACATCCGGCCACCAACTCCCACAGCCTCAAGTGAGTTCAGTATACTATTTGACCGAGGGGCGATTTTTCTTATAGACTGAAGACGGCCCAACTTCGGAACATTACATCTGCCGTGGTGTGCCGCAGGGTGGAGTGCTGAGCCCTATATTGTTCAACCTCGTCTTGGAAGGACTTGTGGAGTCTTTACCGCGGACAGTTCATGTCTCTATATACGCCGACGACATTTGCATCTGGGCCTCTGCCGTGACTCGGCCTCAGGTGCGGGCCAGGTTTCAGCGGGCGGCAACCATGACGGCGTCTCATCTACGAGAACAAGGCCTCAGTGTGTCTACAGAAAAGTGCGCATTGGTTGGCTTTACGCGCAAACAAATGTCACTGTATCCAGTTTCAATCAACGGTCAAGCTGTGTCCTATGTTAAGACGCATCGGTTTGTGGGTGTCATCATCGACCGTAACCTCTCGTGGACCCCTCACTGCGTCTACCTGAAGAAGAAGTTATTTGCTATTGCACAGGTATTCAAATTTCTCTGCGGGAAAAACTGGGGTGCACCAGTCCATTCTATGCTGCAGCTGTACAGGGTACTGTTCCTGGGACTCCTTCGTTACAGTCTGCCAGTTTTGTCAAATACATGCAAGACGAACATTCGCGCTCTGGAGAGCATACAAGGTCAAGCCCTACGCACGTGTTTAGGGCTGCCTCGGTGCACCTTAACAACAGCAACAATAGCCATCGCGAGAGACCATACGATTCAGACACACGTAGCTGCCGACTCCCTCAGAGCGCAAATTCGTCATCTGTCAAGGATCCCCGACCATCACTTAGCTTCCCTGCCAGCGGAGAGACCTCAAGCCACCTTTTCAAAAGTTATTAGCACCCATCAAGAGTGTATACCGTCATCGTTTACACCGGTGTCGAAGCCATCTCCCCTGTGGTGCCTGCGACAGCCTCAAGTGAATTTTTCTATTCCCGGAATCACCAAGAAGGCCAATCATCCATCGCTGGCTCTGAAGCAACTGACGCTCCTATTAATGCACGAGACATATCATGGCTACATACATATATATACCGACGGCTCGACCTCACCTACCAGCTCAACTGCCGCATTCGTCGTTCCAGCCAAGCAAGTTACAGTTAAATTCAAATTGTCACATATGACTACATCTACGTCGGCAGAACTTGCAGCCCTCCATGCAGCTGTGACCTACGTCACCGAAGAGCCGGCACAGAAATAGGTCATATTGACGCGAAATAAGTTGGCACGTGGTGACACTGGCCCCTTGAGGCGAGAACGACGAAGTTTGTGGTTGCGCGCGCGCTCTCCGAGGTCCAGCCATTATTAAAGGCTGACGTGTTTTTTTGCCTATCTGTTGCTGGTGAACTATTCTAGTTGTAATAGCTGGGTGACATTTCTGGTGGAGGTGCTGGGTACGGTCGATGTTAAGATCTCCGGAGCGTACCCCAGACCTAAGCCCGGCGAGTAGTTCGGACGAGCTTACCCCTGTGCACGTACGTACCAGCCGGCGTCTCCAGGGACTCCAGCCATGGCACGGTCTGCTACCCGAACGAAGTAGAATGACGAACCAACCACCTCCTGCCGCTACTGCAGCATCGCACGTGGTCGTCAATCAGATCCGGACGCCGAATCATTTCCACGGGAGTGCTTCAGAGGACGCCGACGACTGGCTTGACCATTTTGACCGGGTCGCCAACGTCAACGACTGGACCCACGAGCGTAAGCTTCGCTACGTGTACTTCGCTCTTGAAGATTCCGCTAAAATATGGTTTGAGAACCACGAGGCGACACTGACGTCATGGGAAGAATTTCGTCGGCAGTTCCTCAATGCCTTCGCCAGGGCGGACCGCAAGGAGAGGGCGGAGTTAGCACTGGAGTCGAGAATTCAAGGCCCGAATGAGCGAGTGACGGCGTACGTAGAAGACATGAATCGGCTCTTCCGACGTGCGGACCCCTCTATGACTGAAGCAAAGAAGGTGCGCCACCTAATGCGCGGCGTCAAAGAGGAAATCTTTGCTGGCCTCATTCGAAATCCGCCGACGACAGTGGCAGAGTTCCACGACGAAGCCACCACCATGGAAAAGGCCCTTCAACAGCGGGCCAGGCAATACAACCGCGACGCCGTGATTTCAAGGGAGCTCTCTGCCGTTACCCTCGGCAACGACGTCGGCGCTTTGCGAGAACTCATCAGGGCTGTCATCAAGGAGGAACTGCAGAAGATGCAGACGACCGCTGCCTCCGTGGGACAACTTTCCATTGCGGAAATGGTGCGCGCCGAGGTCCGACAGGCCGTCCATGTTCCTGAACAGTACGAGGCACCACAGCAGAGACCGCGTCCTGAAATGAGTTACGCAGAAGCAGTACGTCGTCCACCACCCTCAAGCGCGTATAGCATGGTACACCCCGCTCAGCAATTGGACGTTAGCTTCAGGCCTCGCAGCACACCGCACATCGCAGAAGCAAGAACTAGGAAGAGCGACGTCTGGCGCACCGGAGACTACAAGCCCCTTTGTTACCATTGTGGCGAAGCCGGGCGCATCTACAGAATGTGTCCTTATCGTCATGTGGGGCTCCGAGGATTCGCACCAAATGCACCTCGTCCACGCCCTGGTGAGCGGCCGCCGGAAATAGAGAGTTTCGTCGCGAATCGTCGCAATGGTGATCAACGATGGCACGAGCCCCGTTCGTCGTCTCCTGCTCGTTACAGGTCACCATCACCAAGCCAAGCCTTCTCTCGCGGCGCTCTCAGACGCCGCTCGCCAAGCCCGGCGGCTCGGGAAAACTGAGTTCAGCGACCTCCGGAGGTGAGGCCGCTGACGTCGACTGTGCGCAAGATCCTCCACTACGACGACAACGACGAAAACAGAACGCCGCAGACCTACAGACGCAGTCAAACACCGTACGAGAGGTAATAACGTCGAACATTCCCGTCACCGTAGACGACGAAGACATAACAGCATTAATCGACACTGGAGCGGACACCTCAGTTATGAGCATGGACCTTGCCTGCAAGCTGAAGAAAGTTTCTACCGAGTGGACTGGGTCGCAGATTCGCACTGCAGGCGGCCATCTGCTAACCCCGGTAGGAAGATGCACAGCGCGAGTGAGCATTAGTGGGTTTACGTACCTCGGAGATTTCGTTATCCTCCCAAGCTGTTCGAGGGACCTAATTCTGGGAATGGACTTTCTGCAGGCTAATGGAGCCGTGATAAACCTACAAAAGTCGCTGGTAACGTTTTCAACGGCGCAGGCCTTAGCAGGGAGCAGCACTGACGACACGTATGTCAACGCCTTGAGGATTGTCGACGAGAACATCACGGTGCCGCCAAGGAGCAGCGTATTGACCCTCGTAACCTGTGACGCATTCGACGACTATGAGGGTATTGCCGAGGCAAATATCCCGCTGTTGCTCGAAAGACACATCTGCATCGCCCGAGGCCTTGTTCGAATACAGAATAAGTGCTCGCAAGTTTTGCTGACAAATTTCAGCCATGAGTATCAGCACGTCCCTCAAGGTACAGCTGTGGCCTTTCTGAACGGCATTGCTGACTTCTCCGACGTCGGCACGTTACAAGTGACTTCACCGGATGTAACAACTCACGCCAGCCTGAGTACCCGCGTCCACATTAATGCTGACTTAGCAGATGTACAGAAGAATCAGCTACTGGGCCTAGTGACAGAATTCTCTGGCTGTTTTTCCACAGAATCTAGAGTCCAGCGCACCTCCATTACGCAACACCGGATAGTTACAGAGGAGTCGGCGCGGCCTGTTCGTCAGCACCCGTACCGCGTGTCACCTATGGAGCGGGAGGCGATTAAGCGTCAAGTTGAAGAAATGCTCAATGATGACGTCATCCAGCCGTCGACAAGTCCGTGGGCGTCCCCTGTCGTGCTAGTAAAAAAGAAAGACAACACGCTCCGCTTCTGTGTTGACTACAGACGGCTTAACCGAGTCACCAAACGCGACGTTTACCCCCTGCCACGGATCGATGGCGCTTTGGACCGTCTGCGCCATGCTGAGTTCTTTACTTCGTTAGACCTAAAGTCAGGGTACTGGCAAATTGAAGTGGACGAGCGTGACCGTGAAAAAACCGCCTTCGTGACTCCCGACGGGCTATTCGAATTTAAAGTCCTGGCTTTCGGTCTCTGTTCCGCTCCTGCTACGTTTCAACGAATGATGGACACTGTACTCGTCGGACTAAAGTGGCAGACGTGTCTAGTGTACCTTGACGACGTTGTTGTGTTTTCCAGCACGTTCGATGAACATCTCACCCGACTACGAAGTGTCCTTACCGCAATACGCAAGGCAAACCTCACCATCAAGCCTGAAAAATGTTACTTTGGCTTCCGGGAACTCAAGTTTTTAGGCCACGTGGTCAGCTCCCAAGGAGTACGACCAGACCCAGAAAAGCTCGCTGCCGTTGCCGAGTTTCCTCACCCTAAAGACAAGAAGGCTGTTCAGCGGTTCCTGGGCCTCTGCGCTTACTACCGCCGTTTCGTTGAAGGCTTCTCGAGGATTGCTGAACCTCTCACGAGACTGACGCGACAAGATGTGCCCTTTGCGTGGACGGAAGACCAAGAGCTGGCCTTCACCGAATTGCGCAAACGCCTTCAATCCGCTCCAGTGCTGGCGCATTTTGATGACACCGCGCCAACTGAAATTCACACAGACGCAAGCAACGTAGGACTCGGGGCTATTCTGGTTCAATGGCAAGACGGCGCAGAACGTGTAATTGCGTACGCGAGCCGTAGTCTCACAAAAGCAGAAGCTAATTA
Source organism: Dermacentor silvarum (assembly GCF_013339745.2). Lineage (NCBI taxonomy): Eukaryota > Metazoa > Arthropoda > Arachnida > Ixodida > Ixodidae > Dermacentor > Dermacentor silvarum. Next base: position 91,083,834 of record NC_051163.1, read on the forward strand.
TTCGACCACCGAAAAAGAATGTTTAGCAGTCGTGTGGGCCATCAGCAAGTTCCGACCTTACTTATACGGCCGGCCATTTCGAGCGATCAGTGACCACCATTCGCTCTGCTGGCTTGCCAATCTACGAGACCCGTGAGGTCGCCTCGCTCGTTGGAGCCTCCGCCTCCAGGAATACGACATGACTGTTGTCTACAGGTCGGGCCGTAAGCATAGCGACGCTGACTGCTTGTCACGTTCTCCTATTCCCTCGACATCCTCCGACTTGGAGATAGATTTGCCGTTTCTTGGTGTCGTCGACGTGGTGCGCATGGCTGACCACCAACGTGCAGACTCTGAACTGCTTCCAGTCATCCGATATCTCGAGGGAGCTGACGTTGTTGTCCCACGCCCACTTTCACGAGGATTGACATCGTACTGCCTGCGGAACGATGTCCTGTACAAGAAAAATTTCGAGAACAGCCAAGAAACGTTCCTTCTCGTCGTTCCGACTGCGCTGCGCGAGGAAGTTTTACAGGCGTGTCACGACGATCCCTGTGCCGGCCACTTAGGCTTCGCGAGGACATTAGCGCGCATACGGCGGAAATACTATTGGCCACACCTATTTTCGTCGGTTCAGCGCTATGTGCGAACGTGCCGTGACTGTCAGAGGCGTAAAGTCCCACCCGTCAAGCCTGCCGGCCTCCTTCAGCCTTTGGATCCGCCTCCGGCGCCGTTCCAGCAAGTGGGAATGGACCTTCTTGGTCCGTTCCCCACGTCTTCCTTGCAAAACAAGTGGATAATCGGGGGAACCGATTATTTAACTCGCTATGCGGAGACAAAAGCTGTGCCTCGGGGAACTGCTGCTGAAGTCGCCAGCTTCTTCGTCCACAACATCGTGCTTCGTCACGGTGCACCCGCTGTGCTCATTACTGATCGCGGTGCAGCGTTTACAGCGGAGTTGTTGCAACAAGTCGTCACGCTGACGCATACTGACCACCGAAGGACCACAGCCTATCATCCCCAGACTAACGGCTTAACAGAGCGCCTGAACAGAACATTGGCCGACATGCTATCCATGTACATTGATGTGGAACACAAGACATGGGATGAAATTTTGCCATACGTGACGTTTGCTTACAATACCGCTGTGCAGGAAACCACCGAGTTTACACCATTCGAGCTCGTTTACGGACGTCGCGTTACAACCCCCTTAGACGCCATGCTCCCGGTAGACCACGGAGCCACAAGTAATGACACCACTGAGGAGTTCGTCGAGAAAGCGGAGGAAGCTCGCCAGCTTGCTCGGAATCGCATCCGCACCCAGCAGAATACCGACGCCTGCCGTTACAACCGGACCCGACGGAACGTCCAGTACTCACCAGGCGACCGCGTGTGGGTGTGGACACCTATCCGACACCGTGGGCTCTCGGAGAAATTGTTGCGCCGCTATTTCGGCCCCTACGAAGTTGTACGCCGCCTCAGTGATGTGAACTATGATGTGGTGCCTCAAAGCTCTGATCCTAGTTCGAACCGACGCCGTCCCCGTGCTGAAGTCGTCCACGTAGTACGGATGAAGCCGTACTACGCACGCGAGGGATAAGCAACCCTCACAAACCGCTTCAGCACTGTGCACATTCCTGTATGTTTTTTTTCTTTCCATGTTGGCACTCTTGCCCATATTGCTCGCCCCATGCCCTTGGAGCGACCGGGTCGGTCGCTTTTGAGAGGGGAGCAATGACGCGAAATAAGTTGGCACGTGGTGACACTGGCCCCTTGAGGCGAGAACGACGAAGTTCGTGGTTGCGCGCGCGCTCTCCGAGGTCCAGCCATTATTAAAGGCTGACGTGTTTTTTTGCCTATCTGTTGCTGGTGAACTATTCTAGCTGTAATAGCTGGGTGACAATATTCTGTGACTCTAAGGTAGTCCTTCACAGTATCAAATCAAGTCAGCCTTACATCACAGAACTTACGAGCAGATGATATCCGACATCAGGGAAGTACATCACCATGCTCTGGAAACAGGGCACAGCATAGTCTTCCAATGGATTCCTGCTCACTGTGGCATCATCGGCAACGACATTGCTGACAGGGCTGCCCGATCTGCCTACGAAGACACCCAGACGCGTACAATACCTTTGACGAGGACGGACACTGCCAGGGAACTTCGTCTGCTTGCACGCAAAACGTCACAAGCTTTATGGAGTTCAAGTGCCTTCAATTGCCGATTATATAAGTTGGACCCTTTGCTACGGCTACAACTGCCATCTAGCCTTTCCCGCGGCGAAGCAACCTTGCTGTGTCGCTTGTGGCTGGGAGTGGCGTTCACGAACGCTTACTCACATCGTATAGGAATGGCCGAGAGCCCGATGTGCGACTCCTGTATGTGCGAGGAAACCATCGAACACCTATTGTGTACCTGTCCTCGCTACGACGTACAACGCCTCTCTCTCAGGACAACTTTAAACCGGCTGGACTCGAGGCCGTTCTCTGAGTCAATGATACTCGGACCGTGGCTACACCCGTCCCTAGCACTAAAAGCGTTGCGTGCATTAGTACTGCATTTGAAGTGCACCGGTTTAAGAGACCGCCTATAGTGTCCCTGTACATCGTTCCACGTGTACTCAGTGCTCATTCTCTCCCTATTTTTCTCTTTCTATCTCCCCTTTCCCTTACCCCTAGTGCAGGGTAGCAAACCGGATGCTCTTCTGGTTGACCTCCCTGCCTTTCCTCTCCTTGCTCTCTCTCTCTTATAGGAGGTCACTGTTGTTTGCTTTCAAACGGAATAGCATTGCCGAACTTGACATATATTGTTTACCTGATTGGCTGACCAAGGGCGAGGAGCACGCAAGTGGAGGCGGTAAGGTGGGGCCGGGCTAGCACAGTGAAAGTAGATAACCTGATGAGAAGGGTGTTGCCGGCGTCTGCGTTTGCCCTGCTTCTTCTTACTTAGCTTTCAGTGTCTGCTAGAAAATCACGCCGGCGTGCAACGGAAACGTACCAATGCAGCTAAAACGAATATTCAGTGAACAAAATTTGACATAGCGATGTCGTTTACGTGCCGAAAGGGCTCGACAACCATATAATGTCACGCAAAATTTTCAATATAGGCAAATAAATCCATTCTCCACGGCAGCTCCGACTAGCCAGCGCCAGAGCGATCGGCGGGTACCACCCTTCTATTAATGTCGGAACGGGGCAGTGTCCGGCTATTAAAGAGAAAATTAGGTTTCGATCGGCGTAATAATGCATCTTTAATGCGTACACGCCACTTTGACGCAGTGATTTTTCACGGTTTTTGGACGTCAGGTGACAGACAGGCGAAGTGGGCGCAGCCCGAAAACTTTTGACCAATTGCGGATGGCTGATGGTAAAAAGACATAGAATCTACAATAATATTTTTCTGTTGTGTGGTCTCACATGCATAATTAGTGTGCCCACGGCATATAAGAGTGAGTAGCTCTCGCGGTTTTTTCACAGCGGAGCTGTTTAAGCCGAGCGTTAGTCCGTAACCTGCGAACAGAAATTGTGGGCCGATCCTGGCGGTTGTGCAGAAAGGGTCCAAGCGCAATGACAAATACCTCTGTGAACTGTCGAAGCTGAGCCTGGTTAAGTCTAGTTAAGCATGCTTGGGACTACTTAAGCTTAGTCTTGATCGATAGTCAATCGATAGTCAACCAGTAGCTAATCGATAATCGATAAATGATCAATAAATTCAGGAAAATGCTGGGGATGACTTGGTAGTGCTTAGCCTAGCCCAAAAGCCAGGCCATGCTAGGTGCCCATCAGCACCGCTTTCTCTGTAGCATTGCGCCTCCCGTGCAAGCTACGCTAATATTTTTCCTTTACGTTGCGTGGAAGACAGGTTGGGCAATCATGGAGGCCTGATTGCAAAAATAAAATAGAAGCAGTTTGGAATGGCTTTTCGTTAAAGCGCCCCTGATGCCTTCGTGTGCGGTGTATTCCCGGCGCAATTAGTTCGCGTTGAAGCTAGAAGTAGCACGATGGACAATTCGCTCGCTGTTGCTGCCGCTCTCCTCAACGCCATCGTTCTGACAGCGAGTGTCCGCGCTTATCGAGAGAGATGTGTTCGTGTGTGATTGTGTGCGCGTGACAACGTGCAGGTTAATTTAGTTAGTAAGCTAACGTTTACAGCAGTTTATGCAGCTTATAAAACGACTAACCTTAGTTTGCACAGCTGTCTAATGAATTTCTGTCGCAATCAGTGATTCGCTTGTCAGGCGAAATTGACCTTATTGTTAATGTTATTGTTGTAAATATTATTATTACTTATTACGCTCAAGCCAGGCGCAATATACATACAAGTTTCGAATACAGGCGCAGTTCTGTCTTATTGCGACTGAGTGCGCATAATTTTTATAGTGCAAATGGGGCACAGCGGGTCGTTTACAAAAAGCAGCTTGGTGTCTGCCACTGCGGATACGGTGGCATAGACATGTTGTAAATCCGGTTTTCTATTGGATGGGGCAGATCAGCACGCAGAAAAAGAAGTTCGGGTGGTGGGTCGATTCCTTGTTGGAAAAATGAATATATTCTCTCGCGCAAGCCGTAGCTTTAAACGTGAATCCAAAGTACAAGTGCCCAAAAAATGGTGGTATTAGGTAGTGTGCGCTCTTTCCTGTCTCTTGTTGTTTTCTTCCTGTTTGTTTTGGGCAGCGTCTCAATACATTAACATAACGTCACTGTCTCGTTCGACGGAAACACCTAAGCATTTTTGCAGTCATCTGCGTTCGGCGTTCTTAGAAGTAGTCCCCGTCCGAGGTGATCAAAAAGCACAGTGCTACTTCATCTTTCTTTTCGTTTTATTGAACGTGCGACATTTAACGGTAGTGCGCCAAGGCGAGTATTACAAGCTTTTGCGCCGTAGTCGTTTTTTGTTGAAAGTTGCACACGTGGCTCCACTCTCGTGCGGCCGAGACATGGACTGTCAGGGTGTGGTCATTTATCGGACAATGCCAGGGCTACTATGTTTTCTCGCCAAAAAACCGTCCCACCCCCCTAGTCGGTCAAATAACAGTTACAACCTTACCACAAACAAGACAAATTGGCTTTGTGCTTTTGAAAGCGGATAGTGACAGTCTATCAACTCTCTGTCTTTGGATCTTAGCACTTGGTTTCTTTCTAGCCCATGCTGCGCTAGAAAAAAGTCGGCAGAAAATTTTTTCTGGTTACAATAAGCATTCTCAATATGAAGTTGTTAAAATTTTCGTCAGTATTCGTCTTTTCCCGCAATGCGACATGTGTGGCGGCGCTGTGTAGAGCTTCGGGGAAAAAAACGGTCAAATACGATATTCAGCAGCTGATTGATACACTCTCGTTAAATGCTAAAAGCTTTTTGAGTGGCATGACACCATTTACGCACCGTTACGTTGTCATTTTCTTGGCATATGAAAAATTTGTGCTCTCCAAATCATTGTTCAATGGTGTAAGTGCTGCATTGATTTGCTTCTTTATTTTTTCTACTAAGCTTGAAAATACCGCTAGTCAGACATAATAGAGCACAGAGAAAAGGCAGAACTGCACGCGGCATGGTCTTATCCTTACAATAAATTCGCTAACAAGACAGATCCTGAATCCAACTACAAAATGATGTCTCGCACCAAAGCAATGAGCGAAAACCACTAGGACACACTAAGTTCGACAATCTTATTGTTAACAGGTGATTCAAGGGTGGCGCAAGGCGACAACTGTTGCATATGACCGCGTGCATACGACTATAGACCATCAATAGAATAACTTGACTTTAGTGAACCAAGAACCAATATGCAGGCCATGCGGTAAAACTTTATTATAGGAACACATCTTCAGCATTGTTCGTACAACTCAACGCTTGAAGCCTGTGTATATTTGCGGCGGTATGTATATGCTTTATTGCTGCTTGCCCCACTTTGGTTATTAGCCTGCGTAACACCGTGACTAAATTTCGCCTCATCGCACGCACATTTCAGCCTTCTTGAAAACAGAACCAGGACGATTCAGTCACTGGAACAGCCTTTCTTTTATTTATCACACAGTCCCATATTCGCTCGAAGAGGATTATAGCGGGGAGGATGTATACAGGCATGAAAAATTTTTCAAGGTACCATTAAAAGAAGTGATACCCAAACCAAACAAGATCTAAAACTGAGAAACAAAGCACCAGGGGCCGAATTCACAAAGCTTTTCGATCGTAAGTGCTGCACCACGATTGGCTGACACCTGCTTCTGCGAACAGTTTTAGTGTGAGAACGTTTTTGTGAATCCGGCCCCAATATGTAGCATACAGTAGTTACAATGAGCATAAAAGAAACAGATTTTGAAATTAAAGGCGTGTAAAATTGTTATACATTACCAGGAATTTGGGACATCGCCGAACAGCGCCTCTAGCGGCCGCCTCTGAAAACATACGCGTTTTCTATGGGAGAGCGTCGTTTTTTCCAAATAACTAATCATAGAAGCCATCTTCTAAAATATTCCCGTGGAAATAGGCTCTAGGCGCTTTGCCCGAAATCTCATGCAAGTGGTACCATTACTTACGGCAGAAAACCCATTCCAAATTGCGGGCGAAGTTTCAAGTATGAGAGTCTATTGAAAAGCCAAAATTTTGGAGGCTTTTTTGGCCAGTAAAAAGCAATTTGCGATGAACCTATTGCATCGATTGACTTATTCCTGGGGATTCATCAACTTCAATGAATCAGCTTTCAGCTAGTTGCAGCAGCAGCTCTTGAAATGGCAAAGAAGTCGTTCCAAAATCGCAGTTTTCATAACAAGGTCGCGGAAGCCGACCGTGTTGAGCGACCACAGATCAAGATCACTGATACCACGATCGTGAGTTCGCAGGTTGAAAGCCAGCTGCGTCGCGCTTCTTCTTATCACTTTGTCGCTCCTTAGTTTGGCGGTTTTCTGCCAGATGGCATATTCCGAAATGCAGGTCATTTGGTTACGGTTCTTGTTCTGTTTCTTTCTACTGTACCAACGCCTTCCTAAAAATAGCTGGCTGGTTTCGAGAACATGCGAACGTGCTTCCACACATCTTTTGCACTTTAGGTATATTGTATGTTGGAGAATAAACACAGGTAACGTGTTTTGAAAGTTCATTTCTTTCCTAAAGCGAATATTTATGAAGACATTACTAAGAAGTATTTTGCCTTTTCAGCTATGTCTTGGGAAAGGCGTGTTGGTGCGATTCTTGTACGGCTTGAAACGTACCACAAAAATAAATAGCGTCCAGTGTGTGCAATTAAAAGACACAAAATAGAAAAGTTGGCTGCAGCCTCAGACCTAGTATTTTTACAAAGGAATACAGTTGAAGCTATTTGACTGAGTATATTTGCGTTATATCAAAGCAGAATGTTTGCGTACACCTGATCTTCGGCGCAAATGAAGGCTGTCCAAATTATTGCATAAGCTTGTTTGCTTAGTACAAACCAGTACCTCGAAACACAAACATTCTACCCTCAATATGCAGCGCACGTGTCCTATCATTTGAACCATTCCCATATATACATTCACAAAATTCCACAAATACTAAGGGTCTTCATATCCTTTTACCCTTTTACCACAACTTACGCAGAAGAGTATTGGAATTTATGCGAAAAGACTCTGGGACGTGTTAGTGTAGCCTGTCGTGTAAAAATAGAGAGCGACTCCAATCACAGACCACACCCTTTTTGAGTTATGCCCACAATTTGTCCAACAAGACACTGTTTTCGGCTACAATTACCAAAGTTGCCATATAGCATTGTGCTGTTCTGTTCTTGACTAACTGTATTGCTGAATCAGGTCACAGCACCATGATATAATTACTGGTGCAATTCTTTAGTAATTCTATGAGAATATTCTCCTACCCTAAATTTAACATGTTTGAACAATTGAAGAAACATGAGAAATTACCGTGAGGGTTTGCAGAAATGTGCCTTTATTAGAATCGTTTATGACCCATATCGGTACGGTCGTTTTGTCCTGATCACGCCAGCATGCACTGAGCATCATTTATCATTTTGTCTACTGCCTATAAATAAAATACAAAAGTGTCGTTCCTTGTGTGTGAGTAGCACAATGGCAGCTGAACCTTTCATATGGTCCCACTAAGCCAAACCTTCCCTTTTCTGTCGTGGTGCCACAGGATATGTCAATTTCACACTTGATTTTCGCCCTTTCAGTTTCCTAGAAAGCATAGAGAGGTACACAAGACGAACAGGCGAAGTTTTGAAGTAGTCCTCAGACTTGAGTAAAATTTCATAGGCGATGTTATTATGCTTTATTTGCTTACAAATTTATTACACCTCATTGGTGATAATAATAACGTACTACATAGTGGTTCAGTTCTTATACTTAATACATCATGTCTGAAATGGCTGTCCTGAAAATGAACCAGGTGTAAGCATTGCATGACGTTGACTGGAAGGCCATTCATTAAAAAATGTGCGCAGAATAAAGAAAATACAGGTGTTCGCTGACGTTCTGAAGGCCAGGCTGCTTTTTAGCTTACACGTGATGACAAGCGCCGAGATCTTGATGATGGAATATTAGAGCGTAGAATTGTAGAACTTGTGCAAGGTCAGGTGACTTCGCGACGCAAACCTAGCGATAGAAGCTCAGCATGCTTTTTGTTTATTAACACTGATGATAAATGAATAGTCAGAGTAATGTTAATGTCCGTTTCTGGACAGACTCGAGTGTAATGCATACATTCTATATCACTGAAGGTCCCATGCTAATTCCATACAGGGTATTCATATTCGAATTTTGGCCTGTCTTACGTCTACCGAATCTTTAACAATGAGAAGAGGTAGGCAATTGCTTCTTGGTATGTAGCCGAGGTCATTGTAGATGTAATTAGTAATGCGGTATATGTGAGTAGGCTGACTGGGATTATTACATGAAGTACGCCAACGTACCTAGGTTAAGTCACGGTGGAAATTACAGAGCCCTTTATTGTATATATGTTGAAGTCATGTGAGAGTGTCTCTGCTAAAAAGTTATAAGTTTAATAATATCACGACTGGATAGCCTTCTATTAAGCTGTTGGTAAAAATACTGTGTACGAAGTTCTATTGTGGTTTAAACTGCAACGTTATCAGCGTTTCCAAAAGAAAGTGACTACAAGTCCATCTTTCTCGGGCGTTCATTTCACCTAGGTACCACCGCCTGACTCGTGACCTTTATATTTTTAAATCTGCCCCGATGACGTAAGTTACGTTGCGGAAAAAAATAAATGCCCTTTCTAAAGAATGAACCAACACAGCTTCCCGACAAAGCGCGGTACGTTGGCGCAAGTCGTCATGTGTGATTGCGATAAGAACGACAGCCCGTCGTTAAAAATGACTTGTCACTTCCCGCGCTTTTTCTTTTTTCTGTCAAGGACGCGACTAACCCGTAGAAGGGTAATCCCGACCTTGGCATGATACTTGCGACTTTTCTGGATCCGGACGAGCGCGTTCTTTGTGTATTATTCAGGCGCCTGGCATCGAAAGGCTTACACCTTTAAACAGCGAAAGGCTTTCACAGTCACTTCGGTAGCTCCACGGAAAGCGCGGACAATCAGTCCACTTTCAGCACAAGCGCTCTGAACCAAGATACATATTTGTGAGAAAGCAGCTCCTATATTACCCATAGCGAGAAATGTATCCACAAATTACACCTCATTATCCCGATGTGTTATATGAGCCGCACTCTGGTGCATGTATTCCGTATTATGAGAAAAATATAGTTTGTGCAGTGTCACTAGCCTAAACGTAAAACAGGAAATTGAAGTCATCACAAAGACTGTCATATATCATAAATTGCAAGAAAAAAAACTTAAACTGTACTTCATAATACTCGCAATGCAAACTTTGATGCATGTGATTAATTTCAATTTCCTATCTGTTCCGACCCGCCGTGGTTTCTGAGTGGCTATGGTGTTGGGTTGCTGAGCACGAGGTCGCGGGATCGAATCCCGCCCACGGCGGCCGCATTTCGATGGGGGCGAAACGCTAAAACGCCGTGTACTTAGATTTAGGTGGACGGTAAAGAACCCCAGGTGGTCCAAATTTCCGGAGTCCCCCCTCTACGGCGTGCCTCATAATCAGATCGTGGTTTTGGCACGTAAAACCCCATAATTCAATTTTTTTTCCTATCTGTTCCAGGGTAGAACTATGCTGTTCAGATGGTCAACATAGTTTATTTTTCAAAATTTTATAAGAATTTTCATCTCCAAATATTGCTCCTATTGCTCATGCACATTTCTCTCTACCAAATATATGGTCGAAATTCCCCTAAGTCAAATTGTGAACCATTAAACATTAAACTGGCTTCTCCACATAGGGGAAATGCCGTACGAATTTGAGAATGTAATAATACACAATCATTTGTTTGCATAAACTTCCTGGCTATAGGCTTGTAATGTAATGTATTAGACGGCTTTGTCTTTTCGCAGCAATTTCATCCACTGCCTTTGTACGGCAACGTACGTGTTTTTTTATTTTAGCGCGTGAGTCCAAAAACACAAAGCAACTTATTTAACAAAGCGATATAAGTTTCAAGAGCTCGTTGAACAGGTTGTCATTTGAGCAAATAAGACGAGAGACTTTCGTGCACAGACAAAATAAGGGGCTAAGAGCGACAACTATTTAGTTATTTCAGAAGAAAAAACTGAGTTTAGCTATGTAGTGTTAAACTATATAGCTTTAAATAATGCACATATTTTATACATCGCCGGACAGGGGTCATTAGAGATCGCTGGGAGAGGCTTTCGTCCTGCCATGGACATAAAAATAGGTTGTTGATGATGATAATGGTGATGAAACATTGCCGGAGGTGACCGCCCCTCGGTCAAGAAATACTTCTTGCAGTTTAATAATCAGCGCTCGAAGGCATTATGGAAGGCAGTGGGTTGAGCAGCCTAAATAAACAATGCAATGATTAAAAAGTAATTTTCTAATCATGTAATTTTAGCTGGTGGGGTGTGCGACTAGGAAGGCAGCTTTACAATTATACCACATTACCTGATTTTACAAAGCATTAAAAAGGAACATAGTAAGTAATTAACAAATTCAGATTACACAACGTATGCGCGTTGATGTTTCATGAAACTTGCGTTTATTTGTACTCTTTAGCATATTTTTGGGGAAGTGATACCAGTCAAGGGCTCTGCGAGGCCAGAAAGAGCTTACGCAAGTTACTGTGACTAAATCTGATACAAATTTTGTACAGCTGATCAATACGATGCGATATATGTTGCGACGGGGACACAGTCATACCGGAATATGTCAAACCAAATTATAACGAATTATTTTGTATATCGAACCGCTGTAAAATTCATTTGAAAATTCCATGCAAATTTCTCGGGCTGGTTCACGCGTATATAGAAGGCCCGTTCACCAGCACATTCGATGTATCGTAGGCGGCGCCACGCAGAAGACCTCATAGTGCAAGTATTTGTGCACGTTGATGTATTCAGGCACCCGGAGGTGGAGACGAAGAGAATGTGCAGTTAGTTGAGCCCCGTCGAGTTGATCGGCTAGCCCGCATGCTACCTCGAACGTCAACATTCCTTCTATTCGATTTTCGAGGCGTCGTCGTTTGGATTGAAGTGCCGATTCACGAGTTTATTTTCCGCAAGCGATGGCCGCTACAAGGGTAAAAAAAAGAATCAGCTAGGACTTTTCAATGAAGTTGAAAGTGATCCAGCATTTTTTTTTGCGGGTAAACAAAGTGTGCTACGTTTTTTTTTTCCCGAGTTGCGTGCAGTAAGTGAACGGCTCTTGGAGGCACCAATCGGTAAACCACCGTTTGCCTCAGTGCGTATTATTTTATATATCGAATTACCAATACATCGAACTTTTTTGTGATCCTCTTCAGATTCTTTATTTCCGGATTCGACTGTATCAGTTTAAGAGTTACACATTCAAGTTTAGTTTTATTTGAGGTTAGAGTAGCTATTCGATCACAATTTGAACATATAAAACGAGTGGAGTAATTTTGCCTTCTAATGAGGTAATAAATATAATGGAATTTCACACATTGGATGCATACTGAAATTTTGTTCCTATTAGTGTTCTTTAATAGAAACTTTAGAGAGGATGGTGGCATTACAAGTCCAGGAATCCGAGGCGTCAACTACTGCGGCGAAGCCCACCCTATGGCGATGCGGTCGGTGTAACTCTACGGGAAGCACTTTTAAAAATCGATTGCTGAGCAATGCCTCATTTTTCGCGAATCTCACTTTAGGCACTTAATCCTGCTAACGGTCTCACGTTATCTGTCGCGTCTCTTTTAATTTAAATGGCTGGATTTCTTTCCTGGGACGCTTTTGTAGACCTGTTTAAAATGCATGGGGTGATTTTTTAAATGCTGATTGCCGCGCAGCGAGAACTCATCCGCTAATTGCACTCTGGTGGCATATATTGTAGGTCTCCCTCCATATTTAGGTGAAGTTTGTTTGTATTCAGCTAGAATAATTTTTTTCCTGGGGCGCTTTTCTTCAGCTACTATGCGGCAAAGCCGCACTACAGGTGCAAAAGATTCGTATGTCGTTGTATTCAAGGGAAAGGAGCTCGTCGATCACGTTAAAACTCATAGATTCGAATGTACAGCTATGATGCACATTTGTGCCCAGATGTACAACAAAAGATGACACCGCCCAATTCTGCAACAAGTAGCGGACCGATTTGCTTTATGGAATGACATCCAAGCATTAAGACCGTCTACCCGCATTATATATCGTCAATTTTCAGCGCATGTTAAAATGTTTTATTTCATATTTAGAAAGATAAACATTACGTTCTAGCTTAACCTATGAATACCCACCAGTAGTTCATTGAATTATTAACCAATAAATAATTACACAGTAAACTAATTATTAGAACTATAGTAACTAGTGAGCACTAGTTACTGACGTACTATGTTTAGGTCTCTCGGTTTTACACACCTGCAATGTAATGAATATCAAATGAAATATAAAACAAGTAATTCACCAATGAGGCCTGCTGGGAACATGTATGATGAAGTCACTGGTAAAAATGAATCAGTGTTTTTACTGGTACATCAGTTATTTTTATTCGTGCACGTCGTCATTGGGGCCATTCGCACTTTAAAACAATGAGCACCTTGCTTAACATTAATAACTGATTACGCAAGTCTACCTTTCATAAAGCATTGCGTCATGGATATCAAATGAAAAATCATTCAAACAGTGACGAAATTAGGATAACTAGGAGTGTCAGGACTGAGTTACTAGTGATCACGAATAACTTTACTTGACGTGAAAGGGGTAGCCTTTATTCGTATACGTCGTCATTGATATCAATCTAAAAGTCATTAAATTATTATTTATTTGTTTACCGCTGCTTATTATTATTATTAGTGATCACTAGTAATACGCTCAGTAGCGTATTACTAGTGATCTGGCATTTTATACAGTATAGCTTAATGTATATCAAATGAAAAGTCAGATAAACACTGATTCAATTATAAAAACTACAAGATGGTAGAACCAAGTCACTTGCTATCACAAATCACTTTTTTTTGGTATGACAGTGGTAGCCTTGATTCGGGCACGTCGTCATTGGCATCAATAAAAAAGAGATTACATGAGTATCTTTGGTTACTATTATCATCTGATGATGCCGAGCCATTAGTGATCACTAGTTCGATGTGCTCGTACTTTTAAGCAACATAGCTGATTCGAAGAGTTGAGCAATGGTCTGCCATGTTGTTTCAGGTGTTGCCGTGAAGGCATTCCTAGTTCTAATAACGCCACCTAGATCTGAAGTGAAGGCGCGGAAACGACGACGGAAGAAGAGAGAGCGTACACACACACCGATTCTCTGTTCTTCCGTCGTCGTTTTCGCGCCTTCACTTCAGATCATGCTTAACCAACACGCCCAACTATACATCCTAACGCCACCTAGATGTTACACGCCGTGGTTGCTCAGTGGCGATGGAGTTGGGCTGTTGAGCATGAGGTAGCGGGATCGATTTCCGGTCATGGCGGCCGAATTTCGATGGGGTCGAAATGCGAAAACACCCGTGAGGTTAGATTTAGGTGCACGTGAAAGAACCACAGGTGCTCCAAATTATTCCGGAGTCCCTAACTACGGCGTGCCTCATAATAAGGTCGTGGTTTTGGCACGTAAAAGCACATAATTTAATTTAATTTTTTTAACCTAGATGTTGCTAGTCGTAGTGGTTAAGGGGAAATAAACATGCACTCTTAGCGCGTGCAGAAACTACGCCGGTTTCTAGCGAGGGGAGCTTCGCGCCGTGACGCAGCAGACCCCTTCAAGCATTGACAGTACAGCATGCTGCCGGCCGAAGTATACGGGCGGTGGGGTGCAACTCGGATGTGGCGGGGGCTGCCGTTGCAACGCGAGGATAATTGGATGTGACGGACGTTCGCGCCAAAGATTAAAAAGATTGTTGATATTAAAGCGATAGTTGTGCACTATGACGTAGCCAAACATGGCGGGTTTTAATGGTGGATCATGAACGCTATCACAGTGAAGGTTTACTGCAAAGAGTTATATGGCGGGTAGAGGCGCGGTGGGGTTGAAAGCGATAGCCCTGTGGCCCGCCCATGCGCAAAAAAAAATTTACCTTAAGTATCCTCAAGTGATTTGAATGCGAAATCATTATGACTTCTCTTAGTCATTACCAATAAATACTTCTGAAGTATTACAACCTGTTTGTGATCCTTCCTTCGCTTTCTTTTCTCTGCGTTCATTAATCACCAGACCACAACCATTCAGAACTCATCGCCAAGTAGCTACGAGTTAATATGGTGAACCACTTTAATTCACCTTAACAAAGTTTAATTCATTGTAATTTAGTTTACTTCACCTTAATTCACTTGACTCCACCTTAAGTCACCCTACTCTAACTTGTTGTAACTTTAATTCACTTCACTGTAATTCACCTTAATTCACAATAACTACCCATAATTACTACTAATTAACGTTGTCATTTTATGGAGTGCATACGGCAGGCATCGCCAAATGCTGACTGGGAGCTTACCACTGTCGTTGAAAAGAAAAGTGTGCAATCATTGCATTCTACCGGTGCTAACACATGGGGCAGAAACTTGGAGGTTAACAAAGAAGCTCGAGAACAAGTTAAGGACCGCACAAAGAGCGATGGAACGAAAAATCTTAGGACTAACGTTAAGAGACAGGCAGAGAGCAGTGTGGATCAGAGAACAAACGGGGATAGCCGATATTCTAGTTGACATTAAGTGGAAGAAATGGAGCTGGGCAGGCCATGTAATGCGTAGGATGGATAACCGGTGGACCATTAGGGTTACAGAATGGATACCAAGAGAAGGGAAGCGCAGTCGAGGTCGACAGAAAACCAGATGGGATGATGAAGTTAGGAAATTTGCAGGCGCAAGTTGGAATACGCTAGCGCAAGACAGGGGTAATTGGAGATCGCAGGGAGAGGCCTTCGTCCAGCAGTGGACATAAAATAGGCTGATGATGATGATGATGATGATGATGATGATGATGATGATGAATGTTGTCATACCATTTACTATCTTCTCTATTACTACTGATTTTATTCAAGACGCTGATGACGTCACATTGACTTTTGATACTACTCGTTGTGGACGACGCCGGCTTTTCTGCCTCAAGGCTCATGTAATGCTTTCGCATTAATGACTACTGTAGACGACAACGGTCCGTCTGCGCGGCAAAGAGTAAACAGCTTTCCCACTTTCATTGCGATTTGCGCAGCACCGGTGCGCTCAGAGTTGCTGCAGATAGTTCTTGCGTGGCGACGAGGGCGAGCGTGTATACTGCTCGAGTGCACGCGATAGGAGTGAGACCGCTGCTCCGGCCTATGCGGCCAGATGTGCTTCCTGATGCCGTGGTGGGAATGCGCCTTTGCCGATACGGATGGCACAAGAGCTGAAGCAAGTGGTGTACCGGCGTTGTTTCCGCCATGTTCTCTGCTCTGTGCCGAGTAGAACGACTTACATCACTTGTCACGGCGTGACGACGCTCGGCCAACGGCGGTGCGGGTGGCGCAAGGAAAAGAGAGGCCTTGCGTATACAGGGGCACTATCCCTCACCAGTACACGGGAGCCCAAGCCCAGAGTCCACTAAAGTTTGCTTAAGAGATTTAATAGTGGAGATGTGGTTTCTGGTAAATGAAAAAAATAATAATAATCACGATAAGTAAGCAAGAGAATGTTGATTCCACTGTCAATCTGCATCAAATCGACAGATTTAACACATGAAAACTTTTCTATAATCGCAATGGAACATTCGAATCACTTATGCTAAAACGCTGCGTTGGATCTCATGTAAAGCTTTCATTGTTCTTGTACTTCCTCTATAATAATTATTTAATAATAATGTAATAGTAGTAGCAGTAGGAGTGGTAGTAGCAGTAGTAGAAGTAGTAATGTTTATCGTTATCTTCGTTTTTACAAGCTCGTGGAAATGGCCAGTGGTTGTTGCTCAGCAAAAACGACAGGCAAGAGTTGACATGGAAGAAGTAGAAGAAACGAAACGGACGCAAGTTTGAAATGGAGACACTGGTGCACCTAAATCAATAAATAGCTATGATTACTTCGCTGTTTGTTGATCAGCTGCTATGGCGCCACGGCTTCTTTTACAGATGACTGGCAGCAAAGTAGTGCAGTTCTGGGAGTGCAAAGCTTTAGCGTTACAAATGTTTATGCTACCTCAATTTTCAACAGATGGAACACGGAATTAAAGGGCGGCCGCACATGTTGTAGAAGTCACATAAATATACTGCTCAACGAGCGTGCCAACGACCGCTTACTCCTACCGTTAAGAGTATCAAATGCGTTTTATAAACTCGAAACGTGAATTCACTGTCACATGTTGAAAAAAATGAAAACTTGGAAAGCGCTGGTGCGACATTGTCAGCAACATTAGCCACACCCGTATTAAGTACCTAATCATGCTGTGGATTCTTCAGGCTGTGAGACGGATAAAAAAAACATCTTCTTTTTTCTAGGGTTTTACGTGCCACAAGCAGTTTTGATTATCAGGCACGCCGTAGAGGAGGGCTCCGGATTAATTTTGACCACCTGGGGTATTTTAACATGCACTACAACGCAAGCACACGGGCGTTTGCGCATTTCGCCTCCATCGAAATTCGGCCGCCACAGACACCACGAGGAATGATTGCTTGATTGTTTGCCCAGCGCAAAATACCGGTAGTTTTCGCTGACTGATTTTAACGACCCGAATCTGAACAGGGGGCAATGGGGGATGCCGTAGTCAAGGTTACGGAATAATCTTGATCAATGGCTTCCTAATGTTGACTATAACATAAAGATACACGTGCCTGTAGTTTGTCGTCAAAAAAAGCGACCGTAATAGCTGGGTTTCAACCCACGACCTCAAGCAAAGCAGTGCACCATTATAGCCACTCAGCCAACGCGATGAGTTTCCCCAGTTTTAACTCGGTCGTGTACATCGCTATATATTCGGTTTCGTAACGGTTTCATGAATCCTTAGCTAAGAGGAAAGGGCGCGGCATAACGTGCCACGTGCATAATGAAATAAATGACTTCGGACGTCTTCCTTTAATGCAAGCTTGCGAAAAGAATGGAACTATTCCAGGTTGTTTACACTTATGCACCTTATTTGAAGCCCTGCAGTGACAGGGGCGTAGCCAGGGGGGCGGGGAGGCTGATGGGGCTTCAGACCCCCCCGAAATTATTTCATGCTGGCATGCACCGCCGACCATAACAACCACCGGCGCCGGGAATCATTCTGGATTTTGTCTACAATGTCTCTTTCACGCTCGAAAAGACATTTCGGCACGCACATTGTGAACTAGGGCTGGATTTCGTCGCAACGCCCTTGCTACCTAGACTCACATAACGCAAGGAGTCCCGCCCCATCCGAGCACAAACTTTCAAGGGTTTTTGGATAGCGAGTGGGCGCGTTGCGGCATCTCGCAGCGGCCGCGGAATCTACGGAGCGCATGGAATTCAATTCCGAAACTTTATGGGTATAAAGTTCTCATAAACTTATGACGCCAAAGGTGTACTGACATTTCCAAAGGCGTCCTTTAGATTTTCAATTCTGAAACTCTATGGGTTTAATGTTCTTTTAAACTTGAGCTAACATGCGCGCACTGGAGCCCTCGTGTCCAAGCCGTTTCAGAAATGGAAGCCCAAGCTCGCAATCTTCCACACACACGAAAATACTTAATATGACCGTGACTTCCAGCTGGCAGCTCAAATTTTTCTCCAAACATTTTCAGGAAGGGCGCCCGATGTGATCAATCAGCTGTACCAGGGCAGCAGGCAAAGTAAAATAAGAGAAAACAGAAGAAAGTTAACCGCCTATTATTGAGGCGGTTCTTTTTTGCGGACGACAAGGTCTGGCTCTCCGTGGCCATAGGGACAGTGGTCCTATGAATTTAAGCAAATCCCCCTGAAAATATTGGTATTTGCAGAGCGCTCCTTCATTTGCGAGCTGATTGTGGAGATGCATATCTGAAGAACCATTTGGATGTTGCCCCACTAATACCTCGCATTTAAGCCCAGATGTACAAAACCATATTACAGACATTTGTGGTGAAATTATCAAAGAAAGCCTAGATGAAAAAGTTAATGGTGCAATCTGCTTCTCCATATGTGCTGACGAAACGACGGATATTGCCGGTATCCAGCAGTTTACTTTTTGTGCAAGGTACCTAAACAAGGATGCCAACGACATCGAAGGAGTACTTTTAGGTTTTAGCACCGGAATAAATGCCCTCTCTCATTGCGACTGCAGGTTCTATGCAAATGTGTAGAAACGGCTTCAGATTCTAGTCACCCTTCCAGTGACCACTACAAGCGCAGATAGTATATTTTTAACATGAGATTACTAAAAAACTTCTTGCGCTCTACAATGTTTGAGGAACATATGGTTAGGCCGGCGCTTATATATGTCCACCGAGACGTCGGCATGCATCAACGTGTCCGAAGTCATTGACCGCTTCACTAAACTTCCCCGCCGAGTGAAGTTTGTCCTTTAGATAGCGAAGCGGCAAAAACCAATGCAAGTAAAAGTTCTGTTCCTTCAGGTCCATAAACTCGTAATTGTGAAAACGTATGACTGTTCATTAGTTTCTAAAGCCGCAGAAATTTTCGCCGTTTATTCAAACAGTTAGCATCATGATCAAAATTATCGTGTGAAAACGAAAATTACGAGGACATCAATAACCAATTTTTACCGACCTTGTTTATTGAAAGCCCGGCCCTCGCGGCGTTTCCTAACAAATACACTCGGATATTGGGTAGTTTAACTTGCCGCATTATCTGTGGCTTTCGTTTGGTCTTTTCTTTCCTTTTTAACTTGCCGCATCATCTGTGGCTTTCGTTTGGTCTTTTCTTTCCTTTTTAGCTACTCGCTCTTACTTCTTTTTTGAACCGAAGCAATACCCTTCCTTAATTTTGGGTGCAGAAAATTTGTCGCCGCTCTGCAGGCAGTTAAATTACACATTTTCGTACAGATTTCGGCATTATTCCTGTATTATCTACCCATATGGTGCTGTCGCGACCGCCGCATGGCCCAAGTACATATCACGAGTTACTTACACACACGAAGACACGATAGACGCGGACGAGCGCTACTACCAACCGTTTAATTCAGTCAACAAACCCTCCGGTTTATAAGGTGAACCACGTACACCAGTGCCACGCCCCTTTCCCATGCGAGGTGATAAAAAGAAATCTAAAAAAGTTAACAGTACTATCTGCCCCAGGCAACAGAGTTCTAATAGTTCTGTTCTCCACTGTGCACAAGAATTGACGCTTCGCTTATAGAAATATCTGAGTTCTTGTGGATGTAGAATGCTTCTAGAGCCACTCGAGCCGTGTAGTTTGTTGATTTGCCTAAGATAGTGGCCTCATAAAATCGTGTCTCGCAACCACACGTAATGATCTGGGCAACCAAATGTGCATACTTGTCCTCTTTTTTCTAAACTTTTAGCGCGTGCTCCCTGAGCCGGTCGTTTATGCGCCGTTCGGTTTGGCCGATGTACACCTTCCCGCACAACAAGGGGGCGGAGTATACCACTCCTGTGGCACACCCCACGAAGCAGCTATCGTGGCTGGTTTGGCAACCTCCTTTCCTGTCACCGCAAATTCGAGGGCAGAGCCTGGTAGCTTATTAGGAGCCGTGAAGACCACAGGAATACGATGCCTGTTCGCGACCTTCTTCAGGTTGTGCGAGACCTGATGCATATAAGGCATGGCTACGGGTCTCGCCATCCATCGCTGGGTCTCAGCCCTTTCTGCTCCAGCTCTGTTCTTTACCCTCTGGAGGATAGACTCGGCCACCGCAACAACAAGCAACTCAGGAAATCCCGCTGCTAATAGGCGACCAATCTGATTGTCAAAGCTATGCTGCATTGAATGCGGGCATGACTTACGGAGCGCAGCATCCAGACATTAGACAGTTTTAGCAGAGCGCCGCTTGTGCTCCGCTCCGCTCAGATTTCACGCTCTGAGATACTGCAGGGAACTGCGTAGATTCTTGCCGGCGATCTTGCCGAGACGCGAGCGACGCGCTATCAACTCGGCTGCAAAACGACGAAGATGCCAAGTAGACATGCTGTTACGCTCCGCTCAGTCGGCTTTGTAGCGGAGCGAGGGATGCGGTCTTCGTTCCGCTGCCGGTATGAGCGTTGTGCGCAAGCGCAATAGCGTTCCCGCTAAGCGGTTGTGTGGCATTTGCTAGCATATGCCGGTCTGAGCGGAGTGGACAGCAAGCGTTCAGCTAAAACACTCTATTGTAATGTGATGCTCCTTTTTACTATTTTATAGTGGACAGAGTCAATAAGGAGATAGAGATGTATGCAACACAGCTAAGCCGACAACATTGGGACGAAACCTGCAATGCAATGGACGGGCAATTAAGTTTAGGTAAAACGTGGCGTTTTCTCAGATTCCTACTCGATCCAGAAGACAACAAATCTGCCCACCGACAAACCGTGAACAAACTCATACACGCGTACAAGGGCACAAAGGAGGAATTCCTTAGGGAGGTAGAGCTCAAATACATCTCTCAGGTTCCTCCTCAGCAGCACCCAGACTACGCAGGCCAGGCCAACACCACCCTGGACGAGGAATTCACCGAGGAGGATATCCGCGCCGCCCTGCACAAACTTAACTCCAAATCTGCCCCAGGTACCGACACCATAACCTACAAGACACTACGTAATCTTGACGACGAGTCAATCACGCAACTCACAGAGTATATTAACCAATGCTGGACCACCAGCAGCTTGCCCCCGCAGTGGAAAAAGGCCCAGGTGATCCTCATTCCTAAACCAGGCAAACCACTAAATACTAACAATCTTAGGCCCATCTCCTTAACGTCGCGCATGGGCAAATTGATGGAGCACATGTTCCTGGATAGATTAACGAATTACCTAGAGGACAATGACCTATTTCCATACACCATGATCGGCTTCCGCAGGCATCTCTCGACCCAGCATACCATGCTGCAGCTGAAACACCACATCATAGACTGCACAGGCCGCTCCACTAAGGCGATTCTCGGCCTATATCTTAAGAAGGCCTTTGATAACGTCACACACATCACCATCCTAAATCAGACCAACACCCTAAACTTCTGCCTTCGCACGTACAATTATATCAGAGCCTTTCTAACGGACAGGACAGCCACCATCACCGTAGGAGCGCTCACATCGTCCGAGATAACCATGGGAAGCGTGGGCACCCCGCAGGGTTCCGTGATCTCTCCGATGCTGTTCAACCTCGCCCTCCTAGGCCTTCCGCCACAACTTCAGACAATCCCCGGACTCCATCACACTCTTTATGCCGACGATATCACCCTCTGGGTATGCGAGGGCAGTGATGGATCCATAGAACAAATATTACAGGAGGCTATTGACACAGTAGAACGGTATCTGCAAGGGACAGGACTATTCTGTTCGGCGGAGAAATCCGAGCTATACTGCTGTATCGCCCTACACTCAAGGGCCGACCACCCAAACATCGCAAAGCACAGACACACGCCGATATAACACTCACGACAAGCGACGGTCGCATCATACCAACCGTGGATAAAATTAAGGTGTTAGGACTGATCATCGAGAGTAAGGGCACAAACGGCGAGACAGTTCGTAACATTGACGCAAAAGTATCGAACACGATGCGCCTTATTAAACGCATGACCAATAAACACAAAGGCATGAAAGAGGCTAGCATCCTCCGCCTCATCCAATCATTCGTACTCAGCCAGATCACGTATGCGACAGCCTATCACCGATGGTTCGTCGCAGAAAAGGCAAAACTCAACAGCCTCATTAGGCGAATACATAAACAAGCACTAGATTGCCGCAACACGCCAGCACAGACCTCGTTCTTAAACTGGGATTACACAATACCCTCGAGGAGCTTATCGAGGCACACCAAATATCACAATACGAGCGATTTGCCAAGACTAAGCCAGGCCGCCAGATACTCAAGAATCTCGGCATCTCTTACCACACCCAACACGGCGACAAACATGACATACCACGCGATATCGGAACTAAACTCACAGTTCCACCGATACCCAAGAGCATGCACCCCGAACACAACGAGGGCAGACGCGTCAGTAGAGCCAAAGCTATGACTAAGATTTTTGGTCACAACGAGGAAGCGGTCTTTGTCGATGCAGCACGCTATCGGGACCGTCACCGCTTCGTAGCTGCGGTCGTAGACCACACACACCAATGCAAAGCAAGCGCATCAATCGCCACAAGACACGTAGAAACGGCGGAGGAAGTGGCTATCGCGCTGGCAATAGCTCACACCAATGCCTCGTATATCATCAGCGACTCTCAAACGGCCGTGCGAAACTACGCCAACGGCAGAATCGCCCCTGAGGCATTGCGGATCCTTAATACAGACCAAACTTATGAGGCAGACAAATGCGTACAAATCCTCTGAATCCCAGCCCACACACCTCTTGATCAACCGGAGTTCAGTCCAAACGAGGTGGCGCACAACGTGGTTCGAGGTCTCACGTTCCGAGCCGCGTTCGAAGAAGCAGTCACCCGAACGGACACCTCCGCGGTGGTGTGGGAATGGGACGATCGGCTCACTACATTCTGTGACATTACTCAACATTATCGAATGCAAAGGCGTGAGTATCCACCGCCTCACCCCAAGCTCAATCGGGCCCAGTCCGTTCGATGGCGGCAGCTACAAACACGAACATACACGAACCCTGTCATCATGAGCCATATATACCCCGAATTATATACAACCAATCTATGCCAGTATTGTAACACCAGAGCCACACTAGATCGCATCCTATGGGCATGTCCAGCATTAATAAACAATACTAGGGTCGCGGCCTCCAATGAGGGCCTTCGGGTGCGTTGGGGGACTGCGCTGCTCAGTTCAGGCCTGGACCAGCAACTGTGGGCTATCCAGCAGGCCGAGGAAGCTGCCGGGAGACACGGTCTCTCCGCTGGATCCTAGGTGGGAACGCAGCCCAGCAATCTGCCGGAAATAAAGTTCTTCTCTCTCTTTCTGGGCAGAGTCAAAAGGCAGCAGACACTTCTTAACCCATGGGAGGTACTCTCAGCAAACATGGCCTACACTAAATTTTAGCCTGAGATCCAGGAATTGTAACCCCTCAGTTCCAAGCAATTCATGAGTAAAACTCAAACCCTGCCCAGCTTGAATAAAAACATCTAAAATACTCCCAGGGGCAGTGAAACCGTCCTCTTTCTTTAAAGGAATTAAAGAATTATCGGCGTACCGAAACACTTCGAATACCTTCCCCCCATTAAAATCCAAATCAAGCGCACTTTCAATATCAGCTAAAAATATGTCGCATAGAATCGGAGCCACGCAATGAACATCCAATAGACACTCCTCTACGTTGCAGAAAAGGCTACTCGTTAAAAACAATAAATTTTACACTAACATAAACTTCTAAAAGCGTTAAATTATAAACTGACAAGCAAGCGGACTTTTGGAAATCGCATTCGCCACTCTGTTCAATGCACTTCCTAACAGCAACTAAAGCCTTATCTTGAGGTACTGAATAAAACAAGTCCTCAACATCGACAGACAAGCCATAATCTATACTCTCGTTGTGTTTCACATATTCAGTGACTTCTTCAGATTTCCTCACGCGGAAAGGATCAACAACCGGGAGTCACTTAAGGCTCTTCAGTAAAAACTGACTAACTATCTTTTGCCAAGCCCCCCCTTCGCTCACAATGGTTTTGAAAGTGACATCTACCTTATGTGTTTTTGCAGAAAAGAAAACCTTCAGACTGTTGCCCTTACTATTTCTAATAGCACTAACAAGAGCATTCAATTCCAAGTCCTTACAAAATTTTATGAACTTAGTCTTAACCCTCACTGCACTTTTTTAAACGGCCACAAAGTTCTTGTCCACTGCCGCTTGGGCTTTTTCATTGAACTCGGCATCACAACAAATCCACCTTCCTTGTCAGCTTCTAGGAGAACCAAACTGTTCTGCCAAACTGAGAGTAAATATGTTAGACCAACTAGCCCAACAGGCGGTCCTTCCGGAACATATCACGATTTCTGCGATCATAGTTTTGTTCTTGCCTGGATCGTCTGTCTTTCTATGCGTAAAGCTACTATGTGTGACTGCGCAACATGTCTATTGGTCTTGTTTGACGCATTACATACAGTGACGTTTGCTTAAATACGTGGATTTATTGGATACTTATACATATATTTAAACATCTTGTTGCGAGGCTTTCTGTATACAAACAGTGCATTTTGTTTCCAGTGACACTTTTGTGCCCTTTACAACTTGTATCTTCGCACTTGTATATTTCATTCTATTTTCGCATTTCAAATGTACGTCTTGCAGAACTCCTGCTTCTTATATGTACTCACTGTTGCGACTATATTATCGGTGTAATTACAATACACGACCGGTAACAACTGCTCATGCGCAATCTATTGCAACGAAGGACAGCGTCATTGAGGTTTTTCCCTGGCCGTTGCATATGTACAGTCACGAGCAAAAGTTTGTGGACCAAAGGTATGGCATTATGGTATGATAAAACTTTATTACGGTCCCTCGGAACGCGCGTAAGCACGTAGCGGGCTGCTCCCACGTCGGTACAGAAAGGCCGAGCCTCTCTGCTGCCACGATTTTATTTTTTTTCCTTCGCAGCCTAGGCATTCCGGCTGAAATCAAGAGCGCAAGCCTACGTGCGCGTGATGGACTAATACAACGTATTAAGCCAAGTCGGGGCCGTGCAGCTGCGCTTGAATATATTAAAATTTTTTGCTGATGCCATGGTCTCCAAACTTCTGCTCGCGACTGTACAAAAAAGTAAACAAGGTTCTTTAATGACAAACATTTATCAAAATATTTGTGCTCAACTTGTTCTTTTCATGGCCTTTACGTTTTTCACACCAGCTGTATGCACTGCTTTGCTGGTTTGTAACTGATATAGTTCTAAAGTTCGTGTGATATTTTCTTTACTTATTAAATAGGCAAAAAAAACGCGGAAGCATTGACATTAGTTATTTCTGCCACAATTTTTGGGACATACGAATATATTCTTTTATGAAAAAATACATATTTTACTTGACAGTGGGTAGCATTCAGTAGTTTGTTTGCAGCCTCTAATATACAATGACATTGGAAATGGCAATGCAGTTAATATTGATGTATTTGATCCCTCGACAAATTCTATAAGAAGGAGCCCGCGCTGCAACGTGAGCTCCCCCCTCTCTGAACAAAAATTCTGGTTATGCCACTGTGCAGTGAAGCAGGTCTTTGAACACTGACCAGTTACAGATGATTTTCTGCATTTACACCCGTCGCTTACCAAGAGCTTAGAAAAGGTGTTCGGCTGAAATGTAGCAAATTTTCTTTACAAAGCCACTAATTTACTTTGTTCAGAGGAACCTCCCTGAGAAAACTGACGTCAATCCGAGCATTTGTTGACATGATTTTACTCTTTGCGGCGTCGGCCATTTTCGTTACGGCGCGGTTTTGCCAAGGTCACCGCCAATGGCACCGAAAATATAGCCATGCACCTAAGGCTTTCGCCTTCGAAAAACAGAAATTCCGTGGCAGTGAACATAACTCGACCAGGCACCTGCACGCAAATGCGCAAATGGACTCGTAAACTGAGGCCAACCGAGATTAAGGGTGTCAATCATGCAACTGCATATCCCGAAACATGCGCCCATCGCCACCATTTAGCAAGCTTACATTAATATTTTAGAATCAGATTTCGAGAAATGAAGTGACAAAAGAGCATTTTTGCTTTTTTTCTTCGATCGGACAAAAAGTTGGACGAGGACAAGATGGAGGGAAGGGGGGGGGGGGCGGAGGCCGCTCTTTTCAAGATTCTGCACCCGCTTTCTCGAAGCGGGGCTGAGCCTCTAAACGCCTATCAATAGCAGCAAAACTGCTGATTCACAGTAGACTAGCTGGCCGCTCGTCTTATACGCGAGGC
Organism: Dermacentor silvarum; assembly: GCF_013339745.2. Classification (NCBI taxonomy): domain Eukaryota; kingdom Metazoa; phylum Arthropoda; class Arachnida; order Ixodida; family Ixodidae; genus Dermacentor; species Dermacentor silvarum. The sequence goes on from NC_051163.1 coordinate 91,110,252, forward strand.
GGTTATCAGATCAGCCATTCCTGATTCGCGCTCGTCCATGCTCGACGGTGAAAGCTGTTGGCGTGGTCCTTTTTTTCTTTTTTCTTTTATTGTTAGAACGTGTATTCTGTCATCGTCCAGTACACTTCGTGCGTCATCGCGCGTATTTCGAATCTTAAAGGTCCGTACGCCACGTGGTGTAAAAGCTGTGAACTAAAGGCGATGTCCAGAATTGCTGGGGTTGGGAGATCGGCCTCATGGGTGTGAATACAGACACGTGGTGTCCCGCCCAGATAAAAGATCAGATTGGCAAGCATGACGGTAGGGTCCCAGTGGTGGCTTTGGCTAACACGCTCACACATGCTGAGCCAGTGGTCAACGTCAATGCCATTTTGGGCGGAGAATGTCCCAGGATCATGGAGTCTGGGAACCTTAACTTACGTTGTGGTTGGCGCTGCAGGTGTAGGTGGCGACCGGGTGTTTCTATCGGAAGCCATCGCTGAGAAGACTAAGGTGCGGCCGCTTCGCAGCTCCGTGGCGAGGACGGGGAACGTTACACCTCCACCACAATGTTGCTCGAAGGTCGAGTCAATTAAATGAGAAGCTATTTACAGATTATATTTACAGCAGCGGTTGCAACGCTGACTGGCTGGATTCACAGCGAGAGCCCAGTTCGTTCTCCTCTTTACTCGATTGATGGCGCCCGCGCGCCTCGTTCAAAGGACCAAATACAACATGCGTGTATCTATATGTACAAATAAAATAATAAAATAATAAAAAAATAAAAACTGGCACTGCACATCCTGCGCCAGAGGTCTCACGTGTCCCCTGAAAAAGCTACTGAGCTCCAATGTCTTCACACGTAGCTTCGTGTGACACAGAACCAAAATGCAATTTTTGTGGTTTTGCTAGACAAACACATTTAGGCTAAGCAAGTACGTTTTCGTCTACATTTACTTATGCCTATTCAATGCGAAATACAAGGCACGGCTGTTACCGTTGCTAAGTTTAAAATATTTAAAGATTCATGCTGAAATGATGTGGTGATGTGCGGTGCCCTGTGTCGGTGCTCCTGTGAAAATGTGACTCTGTGCAGCTGGATCAGGTCCTATGACAACAAAAAATGCTTATTCATCACTAAGTAGCAGAGAAAAATGTACGAAAAATGTATTCAGACGAGACGAGACTGCCTCCGTGCATATAGTAGAATCATGTTTACCATTAGTGTACCGTTGGTGTATGCACTCTCTTAAACTTTTTCTGCAACATTTCAGCCTTGTTTTTACAGCTTCTGGTCGTTACAGGTGTTATTTGCTGGAAACAGCAATTCATCAAATATCAGCTGCTCTTTTGCAGTTGCAGAAGTCTTCCTCTGGTCTCCCTGGTTGTCGAATCTGGAAGAGCTGGCTCAATACAAGGAGCATCAGGTTTTACCCTCCACCACCTTTAATTGTACATTTCACCTCGAGATAGCTGAAAAATTTCCAGGAGCACAGGCTAGTAGACTTGATTCAGGCTAGACGAGTACTGCGAATTCTGTCATCTTTATGAGACTCCTCCTGCTAGAGCACTGCATGGGCCGGATTCTTCGGCCCGGGCGGGGCCCGGGCCTGCTTTACGAAGCCTGAGCCCAGACCTGGCCCGTGATACTAAGCCAGGGCCCGGCCCAGGCACGCACGTACATGAATAAGCCCAACCCGGGCCCGACCCGGGCCCGTGGTTCCAAGCGCGAGCCCACCTCGAGCCCATCTTGCTAAACCCTGGCCCGGAGCGTCTTAGCTTAGCCAGCGCCCTCTTATGCATGACCAAGCACGGCCTGTAAGTAAAAAAAAATAATTTTTTACTTACAGATTGTACCGTATGTGTCACCGTCACCTTCTCGAGGTCTAATCAGCTGCTGTGTATAAGCAATAAAAGACCGAAATCTTTCTTTCTCGCGTGGGAATATCAGTGATGCGGTCCACAGCCTACGGTGTTATTTTTCCGCCGGTGTGCATCCATTTGCCTTGATCACATGAGCTGGTCGTGCAAGGTCATTTTGTACGTGAATATATATATATATATATATATATATATATATATCACCATTAAGAATGCTTTTCGATCACTGTATAGTATACAGGGTTATCAACAGCGAAGCTGACCAACAAGCACTACTACATGACTTGGATTTGAGTGCCACATGGTGTGAAAAATGGGAAATGTCGCTGAATGTGAAAAAAGTCTCTACGTCACCTTTACCAGGAAGCGCTCATACGACAGCAATCATTATACTATAAATAATGCGTGTCTTGAACAAGTGACAGAATATAAATATTTAAGTGCATTTTTTACTGCTGATCTAAGGTGGAAGACTTGTTACTCATGGTAGGAACAAGTTTATTAGAGCATTCGGTTTCTTGAAACGTAACTTTAGTAGTTTGCCACAGAAACTGAAGGGGCAGCTGTATTTCACACATGTCCGCAGTACACTGAAGTATGCGTGTGTTTGCTGGGATCCATATACTACAGAACTTGTAGATAAACTAGAAAAAGTGCAGAACAGGGTAGTTCGGTTTGTGCTTGGCAATTATGACAGGATTCTTAGCATGACAGAAAGCAAAAAAGCAATAAATTGTCATCATCTTGAACACCGTCGTCGCAGTCTCAGATTAAAATTTCTTCATAACATGTATTACTCTAAAACAAGTATAGCTAAGGAATTGTGATCTCGCCTAAAAGACTAGCGGAAAGCGTCACTCTTAAAAGGAATCTCACGTATTTTTAATGTGTGATCTCGCCTAAAAGGCGAGATCACAATTAAAATACGTGAGATTCCTTTTAAGAGTGAAGCTTTCCGCTAGTCTTTCTTTGTTCATACTATAAGAGATTGGAATACTCTGCAACCTGACACTGTCTGTTTTTGTTCAAATAATGATTTCTCCGATGCGTTATGAATGTAATTTTGCGTGTTTTTTATGAGTTGTGTCCTCCCCGCTGTAATGTCTGAACGGCGAAGCACATACTCAGTAAATAAATATATAAATTAAATAATTACACACACATATATATATATATATATATATATATATATATATAAACAGGTGAATTCACGAGCATACATCATAAAATACACGCACAAGTAGAAAGAGGCATCCCTTGGGTTAGCGCTAGAATAATATAACAGTGTCACAGACAAAACCACAAACGACTTCGGTCGAAGCTACAGATCTTTTATGAAGCTGTAGATGTAGATCCTTGGGATATACTGGCACGTACCCACACCGAGGGATTGACAAAGAACCTGTCGTTGTCTTCTTCGGGGAGAAACCCAACATGCCTAGTATAGAATTGCACCGAGTGGTTGTCAGTTGTTTCAAGGTCGTGGCATTGCCCCCCTCCCTAGAAGCGATGCGGAGCATTTATGCACTGGAGGTTAGAGCATTGCAAGGGCCAATTTTTTCAGCCCGGGTCTGGCCCGGGCCCGTTTTTATGCTGGGCTGCCCGCCCGAGCCCACCCGGAAGTTTTATGGCGAGACCTGGGCCCGGCCCTGGCCCGGAAATCATTTGCGTTACCCGCCCGGCCCGGCCCGACTCGAAACCAGCCCGAACCCGGCCCGAGACCAAAGAAGACCACCCAGCGGGATTAAAAAAATAAAATAAAGAAGAGAATGAAAAGAATTTATTCTTAAGGCATAAATACATGTCATATGCCATTATGAACCCCATTTGAGCGGTCTGAAAGCAAATACCAGCGCGCAAAGTAGTAGGAATGACCCTGCCAAGCAGTATCACCAGCAGTTTCCAACGGCGCGTTCTTGATGCGGCCCAATACACTTCTATCGCAGCGCCGCCACAGTATTTTTCCACGTCGGGCGCCTCACTGCAAAGCATGCGCCGCCCCAGTCACACTTGCACATCATAATTGGAATTCTCCGCTTTCTGCGCATACGCGAGGAGTAGTGGGTGCGAGAGAGAAAAAGTGTGAGGACTTTCGGTCCCTAAAATTTCTCTTCGTCTAGGTACTACGGGGACGAAAGTTGTTAGCGCCGTTCGTCCCTAGCCGAGCTGGCAGCACAGAATCGACAGAATGCGTGCCGGCAAGGCGAAGAAGCCGCGTCCGAGGTGAGTTTGTTGCAACGGTAGTATATTCAATTTTTATAGTCGCAGGGGGATAGGTTTGGAAGTGAGGTGTCTTCTCGGATGACTTTAGTGGCAAAGCATTACATCGTGCCGATGCATTGTTCATTAGTGTCGTTGAGCAAGGTCAACATGCCGCATGCACACTTCAGGAGATTCGTGGGAACGGAAACTGTTTATGAATTCAACTGTTTGTATGTGAAAATAAGAAAACTCAACGTCGCTATGCACTTTAATTGTCATAGACCATTGTGACGTACAGAGCTGTACAGCAGCACTGACAAAGCATTACGCTGCGCCGATGTTTACGAAAAGGCTTCGATGAATTGAAACACACATCGTATCCTGTATGTTAAAGTAAGAAAAGTGAACGTCGTCATGCAATATTTCATAGCCGTACATAGACCATTGTGAAAGCTGTACAGAAACACTCGTCAACCACGTGGTACAGATTCGTAGTTATTCTGGTGGGCGAAACAAGTGCTCACATCACCACAGCCACGTCCGAAATATCTCTGAAGGCCTGCCAGCCCATTCATTAGGCGTCTCTGTGTTTGTACTGTGACAGGAGAGGTGACGGCGAGCGCCGCGAGTATCGCACTATAGCCGTGACAATGGCCCCTTTACACTCGGCATGCTTCACCGCAGTACATTGCGTATGCTTGACCGCGTAGCATCCATGCATTGCGGCAAAGCTAATAGTAGGGAACCGGGCATTATGCAGCGCTCGAGCCTAGCTTCTTGTCAGTGACTGCGGATGGAAAACACATACACGTTCAAGAGCTTTTCGTCGATCTTTACACCTCTTTATTGAACGTAAAGGATAGCGTACGCCTGTGTCCGTGAGTTAAAAGATCGATAAAGACTCTGGGCACTTACTTGCAGTGTGTGAAAAATAGAGAACTTTATTTATGCAGGTGTGCATGCTCCTGCAGTCCTGTGGTGACCCTGTGGAGCTGGATCCGGTCTCGTGGAAACACAGCCGGCTCATCAGTCACAAAGTAGGAGCTGAAGAGAACAGTCTAATGCTGATATTACACCTGACTGTATAGTGCTTAACTTGTGGTTAGCAGTGACAAAGGCATTGCACTAAAGATTGAGAGTATGTCTTAATACACACCGCTTATCTGGCGAATAGGAGAGCAGAAGGTGAGAACAATGTTTTGAGATGAAGTATGACTGCCTTCATCTGTGTAGTGAAATCGTGTTTATTATTTGTGTAACGTCAGTGCACTCACTTGCTTAAGTATAACGTTTACTGCAGCTTACAGCTTCTGTCGATGCAGGTGCTTCTCTACTGGAAACAACCTTTCACTTACCAAATAAAGTTGCCATTTTGTAGTTTTACAAGTTTTCCTCTGTAGTTTTAGTCTCTTCTGAATCTGGAAGATCTGACTGAATGCATGGGTATCAGAGTTTGTACTCCACATTTAATGGTACATTCCACCTCGAGATAGCCAACGCACTTCCAAAACCACAGGATATACTGCATGTGCTTCAGTGCAGGTAAGCACTGCGAATTCATTTATGGTGATAAGACACCTAATGTTTCCTTCTGCTCGCTCTTGCTACTATTGAATTCTCCAGCAGCTACTGTACTAGTTTCTGTGCGCGCATATACCCATGCAATGGCGAGTGCCAGAGCAATTCATGTGCTGCTCACAGTTGGCACAAACACTTGTGCATCACAGACTAGTTTGAGCAAAAGAAGCACATGGTGACAACTGTTTCCTTTCATGCCATATAGTGCTGTGCCTGGTAGGCATGAGATATTTCTACTGTGTAAATGCACTTAGCTAAAGCAGTGAAGTTGGCATCCGAGTCCCTGGTTTTAGTCCCCATTGACGTCCAAGTCAGGCCTCCCCTTGTGCACCAATAAATGTGCAAGCACAGTCTCTCTGCCTACTATGCCTAGTGTAACATGCTGGGTGACGTCACATTTTGTGACATTCTTCATTACCATAGAAGTGAATTTCTCTACATTCTAGAATAATCCTTGACGTTTACTTTGACACTATAGGTCACTGTATACAGCAAAAGCTCTCGAGCCAAAAACATTTTTATTGCACAAATGTTAATGTATTTATGCAGTGTACTTGATTTTTCTAATGCTCAACCCCATTGGTGGCATGCTTGCACTATAACATGCACAAACTGACCAGTATATCCAAACAAAGAAAAGGAAATGGCTAGCCCCATCACAGTCATGTCAAGTCTCATGCTATTTGAAAACTTGGCAGCTTATGTATCGGGCATCCCACCTCATATCGCCCTTGTAGTGGCAGTGATGACGTTATGCAGGGTGTCCCACATAACTTGAGCCAAGGTTTAAAAAATGAAAGGCACGTCAGAAGCGAATTGAACCAAATGCATACTATTCGCACTGGCCTACAGTAACTCAGACCATTTTTTGTTTTCCCCATAACTCACTCATTAAGTTTAATTACCCAACTTTTTAATTATTGGCTAAGGACCCCAAGTATGATTCACAGATTTGTAGAGCACCTTCAGAAACCACCGATGGTGTTGTTTCCTGTGCGATACATCTCGCGTAGTCCTTTTTTCAGCGTTGCAAAGAAAGCCCGCGAAATATGAAAAAAAAAAGCCACGTGACGGAGCCCTTGCGCAGTGGTATTGTGCTGCTCTCAAGCATGCGTTCGGTGAACAAGGCCGGCTGCATCGCGACAGGCAACAGGGAAGCAGCAAGGCGTTGTGATGGTTGTAGGCCGCTGGGCGGGCGGCTCCGTCGGATGACGGCGCAAATGCACGCTGCTGGCCGAGTGCTGCCGAGGAGACTAAACATTCAAGACTGCTAAAGAAAACAAGGAAATACCTTTTTATTTACTTTTGAACTTGGAATGCGTGAGAGGGGGCGACGACGTGGAGGATGTGGAAGTAGGGGGGTGCTAGTGGGGGGGGGAGGGAGCATTAGCAGTAGGTTTTTTTTTCTTTCAGTGGTCAGTACTTGCGAAATCGTCCCATGATTATAATGCATGTTCAAACAGATCGCCATCTGCTGCAATGCAACTCTGGCATCTCTTTAGCACATTTTCCGTGGCGTTCTTGATCATGGTTTCGGGAATGAAGTTGCAAACTTGTCTTATTTTTTTCCTTTAAGTTGGCTGATGATCTGGTTGTTCTCCGGTATGCTTGATTTTTGACGGACCCCCAAAGAAATTCAGGGGGGTTAAATCCGGTAACCTTGCTGGCCAGGAAATGGGCCCATGTGGCTTTATCCACTGCTGCGTGAAAACCTCATCCAGCCAATTGCAAGCTTTGTGACTGCCATGCGCAGGAGCTCCATCATGCTGATACCAGATATCCTTGATCCTAGCCAATGGAACTTCGCAGAGAAAATCCTGAAGTGGCCCATTGAGGATATTGTTGACATATTGTTCACCGGCAAGCGTGTAGTCAAAATATACAGGCCCAATGTTAGTGCCACTGTAAATTACACACCACACATTAAAGGACCACTGATATTGATGATGCGCCTGCAAAACCCAGTGAGGGTTTTCGTCCTGCCAATAGCGAGCGTTGTGGATGTTCACTTGGGCATTGCGCGAAAAGTTAGCTTCATCGCTCCACAGGATCTTGCTAACAAAACCTGGGTACTCTTTGTTTGATTAGAATC